>NC_091440.1:14706481-15006481 GCF_964237555.1 Oryctolagus cuniculus
CTTTATTTCATGTTCATTCATAAATGAGAGCTTTGCATGGTACAGCATTCTGGGTTGTTAGCTTTTTTTCTCTTAAGACTTGGAATCTGCCAGCGCCGCGGCTCAACAGGCTAATCCTCCACCTTGCGGTGCTGGCACACCAGGTTCTAGTCCCAGTTGGGGTGCTGGATTCTGTCCCAGTTGCCCCTCTTCCAGGCCAGCTCTCTGCTGTGGCCAGGGAGTGCAGTGGAGGATGGCCCAAGTGCTTGGGCCCTGCACCCCATGGGAGACCAGGAGAAGCACCTGGCTCCTGGCTTTGGATCAGCGCGGTGTGCCAGCTGTAGCATGCCAGCCACGGCGGCCATTGGAGGGTGAACCAACGGCAAAAGGAAGACCTTTCTCTCTGTCTCTCTCTCTCACTGTCCACTCTGCCTGTCAAAAAAAAAAAAAAAAAAAAAAAAAAGACTTGGAATCTTCCATTCTCTCCCAGCCTGTGTGGTTTCTGATGAGAAGTCACCTGTGAGTCTTATTGGACATCCTCTGAAAGTAATATAGCATTTCTCTTGTGCACATCTTAGAATTTTTTTGTTATGTTTTTATTGTGGAGAGTTTAGCTACAATGTTTTGTGATGAAGATCTTTTCTGGTCATGTCTCTTAGGAGTCCTATGTGGTTCCTGTCCCTTTCTTTCTTCAAATTAGGGAAGTTTTCTATAATTATATCCCTAAAAAGAACTTCCTATCCATTCTCTTTCCATTCCTTCAGGAACTCTTAAGTCCCATATGTTGGTTAATTTGATAGTATCCCATAAACCTCCAACACTGTTTTTTAGTTTTCTAATTTCATCTTCTTGTTTTTCGTGACTAATATCCTGTGCTTTGTCTTCTAAGTTTGATATTCTTTCTTCTGCTTCATTGATTCTCTTGTTAAGGGTTTCTACTGCATTTTTATTTGTTCTATTCAATTCTTAATTTCCAATATTTTGTGTTGTTTTCTTTTTAAAATCTCAACTTCATGGGAGATATTTTCATTCATTTCATGTATTGATTTATTTTACTTGTGGATTTTCTTCTGGTTACCTCTAAGTAATCCTACAATTAATTTTTTGAGCTATGCTTCTGAAATTTCATCAATCTTCATCTTCACATTCTAATATTGAAGTGTTTTGTTTTTGGGGGGCGTCATGTTGTCTTCCTTATTTTTGTTTCTTGAATTGTTGTATTTATTATTAGGCATTTGTGGTGACACTTTTTTTTTTTTTTTCCCCTGTGATGGGCTTTTATCTTTGGACTATGCCTCTGTGGCTTATTTCAGTGTTTGCTATTTCCGTGAATACCCAGAGGCATGTGCTGGGTGTGGGCAGAGAGCTCTGTTCAGTGCTCCAGGGTAAGGGAAGTGTCCAAGGTGACACCCAAATTGACCCACACTGGGCGTGGTAGATTTCTTGTGTGTTTTCTTTTTTTAATGTTCTGATCTCTTGGTGTATTCTCAAGCTCACCCCTCCTCCTCCAAGGAGGCTAATGCCTGGGCTCTAGCCCCAGTGGGTACAGTTTTCATCCATGCTGCCCCAAGAACCACACAAGGAATCCATGCAGTCCTTGGTGTGAACATGTATTCTGCAGCAATGACCCTCACCAGGGAGTCAGGGAGCCCTGAGCATGGGGAGTCAGTGACTGCCTGAAGTCCCAGCTGTACCCTGCACTCTCCCACTCAGCCACAGTGCTTTCACAGTCATGGCACAGAAGGCTCACACAGTCACTAGTATCCAGTCCCCTGTCAATTCTCCTAGCCAGACTCAGGCATTTCTTCTCAGCTGGTTACTAAGTGTGCAGACACAAGCTGGCCTAGCTATTTATGTCCAAAATGGTGCCCACCCCTCTCAGCTAGTTACAGGATACTGGTGCCAGGTGGTTGGGGAAAGCAAAGTGTGTCCCCCCTTTTCCCTCTAGTCTGGCAGGTGCACTGTCCCCCACAGGACTTCTAGACGGGCCCATGCTAGGTTCTTCCCACAGCTTTATCACCAGTGACTTGGGTGCTACAGTCTGGTCTCATCTCACTCCAAAGCTGGTGCTGAGGCTCTTGGCTGCTGGGGTCCTGAGCTATGCATGTCCACACCCTCTATGTAAGTCCACAGTGTCCCCCAATTTGTGTGGAGTTTCTCCTGCCATTGCTGTTTTCTCCATAATCCTTCCCTGAGATTGAACTCTCTCCATTTTTTAAAAACTATCTTCCCCTGGACTAGAGCAGTAAGCTCACACTCTGCCATCTTGAGAAACCCACCAGCACAGAAATGAACTTTAAAGACTGAATAGCAAGTTGCCAGGTGAAAGGGGTGGGTTATTAAAATGACATTTTCAGTGGCGGATGGACAGCAAATGTATCAAGATGAGAAGCAGCTAGTGGCTGGCGCCGTGGCTCAATAGGCTAATCCTCCGCCTTGTGGCACCGGCACACTGGGTTCTAGTCCTGGTCGGGGCACCGGATTCTGTCCTGGTTGCCCCTCTTCCAGGCCAGCTCTCTGCTGTGGGCTGGGAAGGCAGTGGAGGATGGCCCAAGTCCTTGGGCCCTGCACCCCATGGGAGATCAGGATAAGTACCTGGCTCCTGCCTTTGGATCAGCATGGTGCGCTGGCCGCAGCGGCCATTGGAGGGTGAGCCAATGGTAAAGGAAGACCTTTCTCTCTGTCTCTCTCTCTCTCACTGTCCACTCTGCCTGTCAAAAAATAAAAAATAAAATAAAAAAAAGGAGTAGCTAGTGAGTGAGCCATTGGATGAGGCTTGAAAGAAGAGCTTGAAGTCAGAACTAGAGAGAGGGATCTACTATGACATGACTAGCTGAGGGCTTGGGGATGCATACTAACTCACAGAGACAAACAAGCTAGGTGTCCTGTTTTCCTGCAGAGTAAAACCACTTCAGTTCCTAGCTTGAAGATCTGAGAGGAACAAATAACATATTGTGTCTACCCTGTTCCTAACTACCTTGAGCTCTGGTGGTGGGGCCTGTGACTTTGTTTCATAAAATTGGTGTCTTGATTGGGAGGAACCCTTGTTCAGCCAAGAGAGATGCACCCTGTCTCTGGGCTGCTCAAGTTTCCTCCTTGAGTAATTGAAGGTAGATCTATACTGTCTAAGATTTCTCCTTTTTAAAGGAAAATGGTTTTGTCTCCTTCATCATTACATGAAAGTTCACAGCCAATGCCAATTATAGAGAATATTTAAGCATCATCGAAGGTCATAATCATGTCCTGTTGCCTGGAAATTTTTGTATCTTTGAATTTTCTCGCAGTAGGAACTTTGCTAATGAAAAGACCGTCACTCAGCCACTTTGTCTTATAAATTTTGGCTTAGAAGGTAAGAAGCACATAAAGGCTTCCTGGTATTCCATGCTCAGTCCTCACAAGGTCTGGCACACTTTTGTATAAAGTTTTCCACTCTAGGTAGATATTTCAAAAAGCTCTTATAAAGGGGGAGGCTGTCCCAGAAGCGTGTGGCCAGAAATGTACAGTGATTTATTCTGGCTAATTAAGAAGATTCTGTTTTAATGTACACTCACCTTTTATATAACCTTTACAAACTCTGGTGCTTCTAGGCCAGATGTCACCCTGGAAGGATCTTTCAATTGAAGGATATGTGTAACCTCTTTCTTTTAGGTTTATTTAAAATTAAGCCTGAAGTAAAATATTATAGCTGAGTGACACTAAAATTTAATGATCCTTGTGTTCACATAATTGATTTAAAATGAGATTTGAACCATATGTTAAATATCCTAATTATAAATACCATACATCTTTTTCTGAGAATGGAAGAATTGGTTTATGATCCAGGTTGTCTTCTCCATAATTTTTTGTGTTTCAAAAATTATATTATTATTATCTGTATGAAGGTAGCATTTATATTTAGAGTCCAATACCCCATATTCAGAAGAATTAAATGGCCCATACACATATGTAGTTGGATATATGTAAGATTTTCTGATGGACCTGAGAATAGTTGATGACAAAGGTTGCATAAGACACAACACCCTCCATTTCTGCAGCACACTTTATTGCCATTTACCTTCATGTAACACCTGCAGGGTTGGAGCTGAGTTCTCAGCACTGGAGGAGAGTCTGCGAGGTTTGAATGTGTCCCTCCAAAATTCATGTTGTTTAGTCTCAACTCTGGTGGTATTAAGAGGCTGGGCTTTGGGGGAAGTGATTTAGTCATGATTAATGACTATCAAAGGGCAGAAGGAAGTTGCAATCACTGCTTTGTGCCCCTCTGCCTTCTTGTCATGTGCGGCTGCTATGAGAAGACACCATTGAAGCAGCAGGTCCTTACCAGACACCAAACCTGCGGGTGCCTTCATCTTGGACTTCCCCAGCCCCTAGAACTGTGAGAAATGAAGTTCTATTCCTTAAAATTACTGTCTCTTGGGTATTTTATTGCAGCAGCACTGTTGAACTAAGACAAGTTGGCTACTGCTCATGAGGAACCACAAGTCTAATGGCAGAGACAAGTGTATAAGTATGGTAAATGCTGGAACAGGGGTATGAAGAGGGTGCTGGGACAGCTCAGCAGAGAGGCCTGAGAAATGTTCTTGAAAACCATTTTAATCTGGGATCTGGAGGGTGAGCAAGAACTCACAGGGAAGAAGAAAAAGAGGCACAATGCAGTAGAAGAAAACCTTGGATAAAGGAAGACGTGAGGTCTGAATGCAGGCAGCACCTCTGAGGAAAGTTAGAAGCTCAGAATGATACTCAGTGGCAATGGCTAGGATTAGACCAGAGTGGTGGTGATGGTGAGATGGGGAAGAGTCCTGCTTGAACAATGCGTGTAATCAGTGTGATCAGATCTGTTGGTTTGGCTCACAGGGAAAACACTGGAGAAAAAGAGCAGCAGGAAGGCGACAGTAAGTGGTTCTGGAAAGGCACAAGAGGAGCCTGAACTGGAAATGTAATGGTGGCAATGGAAAAAAAGGAATGGGCCAAAGAGAGCTGGGACCAGAAACCCATGAACTGGGATTTTCAGCTGGATTGGGGGTGGGGGTTAAAGGATGAGACCTCCTCTGGGGCGTGGTATCTCAGGAGAATGAATTCTGTTCTCTACCTTCCACCAAAATTTATGTTGAAACCGTGATGTGCAACATAACTGTATTTAAAAGTGGACCCTTCAGGAGGTTATTGAAGAAAAATGAGGTCCTAAGTATGGGATCCTAATTCAACAAGATTAGTGTCTTTACAAGAATAGACATTGGAAGACTCCTCCCTCACCCCAACCATGTGAGGACACACGAGAAGGCAACAGCCTGCAAGGCAGCCAGAGAGCTCTCACCAGAAGCCAAACTGGTTGGCACATGATTTTGACTTCCTAGCCTCCAGCACTATTAGAAAAATAATTTCTGTTGTTTAAGGCATCCAGCCCATGATATTTCATAGAGGCCATTCAAGCTGACTAACGAAGACTTTGATACCAAGAGGTAGGATGCTGCTGTAATAAATGCTAAGAAATATGGCAGTGGCTTTGGAACTGAGTAATGAGTAGAAACTGGAGAAGCTTTTGAGATGTATGCTAAGATAAAATTATATTTCTATGAACAGAGTATTAGCAGTAATGTAGACATTAAATGCCATTCTTGTAAAGTCTCCAATGGGAATGAGAAAAGCGTATTGGAAACTGGAGGAAAGATAAACCTTGTGAGAAAGTAGCAAAGATCTCAACTAAATTGTGCTCTAGTATTTATGGAAGGTAGAACTTGCAAGTGATGGAACTGGATCTTTAGTTGAGAAGATTGCTAAGCAAAGTGTTAAAGGAATGACTTGGTTCATCCTGGCTGCTTGTAGTAAAATATGATAAGAGAAAGATGAATTGAAGAAGGAATTGTTAAACAAAGTGGAACCAGAATATACAATTTCAAAAATCTTCAGTGCATCCATATGGCAAAATCTCAGGAAGCCTATTCTGGAGAGAACATTAAGGGTGTGGCTGGGCAATCACTCCATAAAAATGTTATCCAGTATAGTGGTGGTAATTAGCCATCTCAGCAGAAATCAGGAATGGAGACGGGATTATAACAGCAGAAACATTACCAGTTCAAACGATGCAAGACAGAGAAAGTAGAACAGAGTGAAGAAAGGCTGTCAGATTTCTTAGGACATGACTACAAGCCTTCCTAGCTATGAATGTGTGCTATTCAAGAAAAGGGAAGAATGTCCCCAAAACAGAATCAAACATCAGCAGTGCTGCCACTCACGCCACAGGGCCAGGGAACAAGCCTCTTCTTTCCTTGGTTTCAGAGTGCAGGACCCTTGCAGAGAGCCACAGGGGCAGGCCAACTTCACAGAGGTGTGGGGGTGATGCTCTGACTCAGCAATCCTGGAAGATAAGACATTGAGCCAAAGAGGGCTATTCTTGAGCCTTAAGGTCTTGTGGAATTTGTCTTGCTAGGTCTCAGATTTGCCTGGGAACTTATCCCTTTCTTATTTCCTATTTATTTCTTTTTGGAATGTTAATGCCTACCCTATCACTGTCCTGTTATTGTATTTTGAAAGCACAAAACTTTTTGGATTCACAGTTAATCAATGGAGAAGAATTTTGCCTCAAGATAAGTTGCACCTCAAGTATCACTCATACATGATAGAGATGAGACTTCAGTCATTGAATCTTTATTTATTCTATTTGCTTCATGGCACACACATGGGCAGAGGAAAGAGAGACAGAGAATGAGAGAGAGGCAAAAGAGACAGACAAACAGATTTTCCATCATGGTTCACTCCCCAAACACCTGCAACTGCCAGGGCTGGGCCAGGCTGAAGCCAGGAGCCAGAAATGCAGTCTGGGTCTCTCATGTGGGAATCAGGGACACAAGTACTTGAGCTATCATCTGCCACATCCCAGGAGTGCACAGTGGCAGGAAGCTGGAATCAGAAGCAGAGCTTGAACCCAGGCACTCCAATACAGGATGTGGGTGTCTTAAGTGGTGTCTTAATCTTTACACAAAATACCTGCCACTGGACTTCAGATTGCAGAGTTGATGCTGGAAAGAGTTAAGACTTTGGACACTAGCATATTTGAATGAATGAATTCTGCATATGAGAGGGACATAAATTTGGGGAGCTATGGGAAGAATACTATGGACTGTGTCCCCCAGGTTCGTGTGTTAAAGCCATAAGCTTTAATGTGATATATTTAGAGATGGGCCTTCAGGAAGTAATTAAGGTGAAATGAGATCATAGGGGTGGAACCCTCATATGATAGCCTTCGTGTCCTTACACCAAGAGACACCAGAGCTTTCTTTGTGTGCACATCCTGAGGAAAGGGAAGACGAGGGCACAGCAAGATGGCGGCCATCTGCCAGCCAGCAAGAGGACCCTCATCAGGAACCACATTGGCCAGCACCTTGATCTTATACTTTCTAGCCTCCAGAACCATGAGAAAATAAATTTTAGTTGTTTAGGTCACCTAGTCTCTGGTGTTTTATTAAGAGAGCTTGTGTGGGCTAAGAGCCATTAACTTCTATAAAAGACAGGCAAATGTTTGTTGCTGTTTTATTTATTTTCAGTTTGGTTTTGAACAAGTCAAGGGTGAGATGTTCATAAGACGGACAGGAAGAGATGTCCAGCTGGCAGCTGGGTTTACTGAATAGGAGCAATGGGGAGCAGTCGGGCCAGGAAAGAGTTTGGCGTGTCCTCATCACAGATGAGGCAGGAGCTGAGTGGGGAGACTGGACAAGGGAAGAGCATGGAACAATGAAGAGAAGACAGAGCAAAGAAGCTGGGAAATTTAGTCACTTACTAATGAGCAGGAGAAGCAGCCAGAGAAAGACTCACAAATGAGAAAGCCACTGGGTCTGTGAGTTGAGGCTCATCTATAGTGTCATGGGTGGGAGGAGACTCAGCAGGTTGAAGTCCAACATTGCAGAGCCCTCAGCTGGTAATTAGGAGATAATGGTTAGGAATCACGCCAGTGACTAATATGGGGAGAAGTTGGGTTCTATGGGTTGAGCCTTGCTTGGGAATGAAGAAAGAATGAATATTGCTAAGATCGCTATAGTCAACTCTAGCTGCTCTCACAGAGTATCATGCACTGGGTGACTGACAAACGACAGATACTGGCTTCTCATGGTTCTGGAGGTTGGAAGTCTGAGCTCACAGAGCCAGCAGGGCTGGGCTCTGGTGAGGGCTCTTGTTTGGGTTGCAGGCCACTGACTTCTTGCTGTATCCTTCCCTGGTGGAATGAGAACTAGAGGGCTCTCTGGGGTGTCTTGTATGAGGGCATTATTCCATTCATGAAGGCTCCCTGTTGTGACCTAATCACTTGCAAAGGCCCTACCTCAATACCATCATATTGCAGATTACAGATTCAGCAGAGGGATTTTGGGAGGACATCACGTGGTATACATGATAATTTTAGGATGTTTGCATATAAGAACATAAGGGAGATGTGGAGAGTGCTTAAGGGGAAGCAAACTTGAGACATGTCATTTCCTTCTTTCATGTTTCTCAAACTTCACATTTATTGCTGTTTCTACACTAAGGGATCGTAGACACCTAAAGAAGCATGTTATACTCTCCCCTTATGCAACTTATCCATTTTGTTATTTCAGATTTCCAGGTGTCTGTTTAAGTGCCCAATGTGAGCAAATTCCCTGTGCCCTCTTCCTATGGACTCTTCACCTCCTTGTTTCCATTCTTTCCTCCTGATGAGCATCATATTTTCACTAAGTGTAAGGATTTCCAGAGAGAGATTAGAGATGTGCCTGTGTGCATGCGTTCATGCATGTGTGTGTATGTGAGAGAGAGAGAGAGAGAGAGAGAGAGAGAGAGAGAAAGAGATCTCCAAAAAGCTTAAATAAACTGTATTACGGCAAAACTATGCATATATCTCAAAAGTTTTGCACCAAAATAAACATCTTTTAACCCAATTGTCCATGAACATTTTGAAATACCCTTTGTGTGTATGTGTGAATTGTGTGCAAGTGTGTATGAATGTGACCATCAGTGTATGTACCCATGTGAATGACTCTGTATAGGTGACTGTATGAGTGTAAAAAAGTGTGAGTGTGGCTGGTGTGTATGAATGAGTGTACGTAAGTAAGGCACAGAAAGTATCTTAATGTACAATACAATTCTAGAGTCCTGTATTTAGTGGATAGTGCCAGACAGTATCATACTTTTATGTTACATGTATTTTACGATAATAACAGTTTAAAATAAAAAATAAATTTATCCACTGAGACAATTATCATGGCTATCCTTCTTCCAACTTCAGATTAGTTAGAATGGAAAACACTGAAGGAAACATTTGTGTGTTCTTTTTTCTCACTGTCTGCCTCACACTTACCAAGAGCAAATTTAGGCATACATGTATGAATCTTTCAATCTTGGATATTGGCAGTCCAATGGGATATGATGTGGGCCTGTATTTCAAACTGCCTCACAGTTGAAGCTAAAAGGAATTATGTATTAGAATCTTTTTCTTGGGACATCAAAATAATGTGTTAATTTAGGAGAAAAATGATTCATATGTGACCTTGTCCAATATTTGACTTTTTAAACACCACACATAGCATTTATCTATTTTTTAGCCTCACTGCAAAATGGCTGTATTGAGCAAGGATAAAAGACTTCCAGCTGGGATAACTATCCTATAATTAGTGATGCATTTTTAAAAGAAAAACCAGAAATTATTGAAGACAGTTGATGTAAAAATCTCTATGTTTCTAAAGTATATGTGTTTCTAGCATGACAGATTTAGCCCTGTGGATTCAGTGCTACACACACACACACACACATACGCCAGTTCCTTTTGCCAGAATATTTAAGGAAGGTAGTTTTCTTTCTGCTGATTTTCATAGAATTTTCTGGAAATACGATCCTCAGTCTTATAAATTTCTGTGTACAATATGAGATGATTGTATCATACTGGTGTGATACAATGGCAACAGTCACAGGAATTCTCCAATGAAGCTGAAATCATGCCCCTTCCCCCTTACCAGAGCAATTCCATTCCTCCTTCCTCAATGTTTCCAGAACATTCCACCTGCATCTTTTTGTGGCATTTTCTGTGTTGTACGGTAATCAAGAGTTTGGATGTTGTTCTTCCTTTCAGATGATGGGCAGGCACACTGGATGTGGCTCTCATCATCATCTTAGGGAGATTTAAAAAATGCTGATAAATGAGTCCTCATGACAATTTGCTTTCTCTGAGAATCAGATGCCACAACAGGATTAGACCAATAGGACCCTGATGTAGGGAAAGGCCCAAAGAAAATGCGGGGAAGCGCAGAGCCAGAACAGCCATCAGAGCTCAATAATGTCTGACCCCTGTGAAAGGAGACCTGGGGAGGTGGAGGGTTGTGAGTGTGGAGAATCTCTCTGCAGCACTGGGCAAGTCCTAAAGATAAGGGCAGTGCAGGGTTCCCAGCTCTGCCCAGAGATGCAAGTCACCTACCTGGGGAAATATGTTGGATCATGGGAAAAAAACCTCACCCTAACTGTGAAGATACTGCAGTTACAAGTATGCCTCTTAGATTGTAGTCCATGCCGCGGCAGCCTCTGGCCTTCCTGCCAGCTGCTGTCTTGCAGCAAATGACAGCAGCAGTCAGCAATCCCCTACTGTCCTGTCCTGCCTACCACTCCCTTGCAGTTATTTAACACATCTAACCCTGATCTCTCTCTCTCTCTCTCTCTCTCTCTCTCTCTCTCTCTCGGACTGCTCTGGTGAATCTGTCACCACCCATGGGAATGGCTTCAGCAGTTGTTTCCTGTGACTTGGAGGAGGACCCTCAGATCATGATGCAGTTCTGAGAACTCCAGCATAGGCTGGTGGGAAGCTCTGGACAAAAAAGGCCTATCAGGAGATTCCTGCATCAAGCAAAAACTAGTATTCCATAGTGCTCAGTCGTGAGCTGGGAACTCTGTGTGTGTGTGTGCGTGTGTGTGTGTGTGTATGTGCATGCCACGAGTGACCAAATGTCCCCATTTGCCTGGGTCAGGGTCTGGGACCTTCATTGCTAAAATCTGAAATGTCTGGGCAAACCAGGACAAGCTGGTTACCCTAGTGTTGCCTCAGCACAGATGCAAGGTAGAACTGCCAGTGCAGCCAGCAACTGGGGCCACCAGGCTGCTCTGATGAGTCTTTCCACTCAGGATCTTTTGAAGGTGAGCTGACTGGCACCTCCATAGCTGCTCCTGCCCTCATGAGTCCTCTGGTCAGGTCGATAACTAGGCATGAGCAACTGGGAAGGAGCCATAAAATCGTCACCCAGAGGAGGGACTAGGGATGCTGCTATCTGCTGGGACTCATCCAAGGCCACCTACCTTATGGTTTAGCATGTGATTGAAGTGTCCTGATAAAAGGGGAGCTTATCAATCTTACCAAGGAGTCAGGTACCAATGCCAGTGCACTTGGTAAAGTGATAAGTATAAATACACAACCGATCAAAAAGATAGGGTAAGTGTCGAAGAGATTTCACAAATAAGACCAGTGTAAGCAAACAATGAAGGATAGAATTAAAAGGGAGAGTATGATCCTGTGGGGGAAGCAGGACACACAGCAAACTCATAGAATGGCAAATGCCCAAAACAGCACTCCTGCCTCAGAATCAACCCTTGGGACATTTGGATCTGGCCAAAAGGTCCATGAGAGTCTCACAGGCATGGGAAGCCATGACACGGTGGCAAAAAACTATCTAAATGAAAGATCCTGGTGAACAAGACCCCAGCAGAAGGAACAGGCCATCAAGGAGGGAGGCGCCTTTCTCTGAAGGGAGGAAGGAACCTCCACTGTGATATGGCCTTGACTAAACAAGTTCAGAGTTGGTGAACTCAAGGGGCTTCCACAGCCTAGACAGCTCATAGCAAGAGTCTCAGGTGATTGCTGACATCATAAATAAGAGTGCCAATTGTTAAATCAACAACGGGAGTCACTGAGTACAGGCTCCCCACGTAGGATCTCTGTCCTTAATGTGTTTTACTATGAAACTTAAAAACAACACTACTAGTCGAACAATGCCCTATACCTTGTGCGGTTGTGTGAGTGCAGCCTGTTGAAATCCTTGCTTAGTGTATACTAAGTTGATCTTCTGTATATGAAGGTGATTGAAAATGAAACTCGATGAAGGGTGGGATGGGAGAGGGAATGGGAGAGGGGAGGGCCCCGGGAGGGAGGGAGGTTGGGGGGGGCACAACAATACAAAAGTTGCACTTTGTAAATTCACATTTATTAAATAAAAAAGAACTTATGGGGGGGAAACCATTGTAATCCATAAACTGTACTTTGGAAATTTATATTTATTAAATAAAAGTTAAAAGTAAATAAATAAATAAAAGGGGAGCTTAGCCACACCAGAAATGTCTGGTTTGTAGCCACATGTATAGAGAGTCCAAAGCTATGCAACTCCCAGATATCAATCATAAATGTCAATCATAATCACCATGGCCACATCACTAGTCAATGCTCCTCACACTTTAGGGATAAGAGCCCTGAACCAGGAAGAAAGGGTGCCACATGCTCTCTACTGGCCAGTTCCTCCTTTGGAACATATTGCAATAAATTTTGCTTTAGCCTCCTACCTTTGTCTCTGAACTGTAATTGATTACTCCATTGGTGAAAAGAAACCAAGGCAAAGTGGCCACTGCTGGTGACTCTCCCAATCTGACCAATTCTCCAGCTGTCTGAACAGCCGTAGGGTGAGCCACAGTTCATTTCCATCCTGGAGTAGTGTCAGATGCCACAGTTAAGGGGCTTAGTACCATAGGACTGCCCTTACTCCAGGTGCCTGCTGGGAGGAGGGTCACACAGACTGCCTGGACCACCGCAATTTTAAGGATTCCCACGCTTCTCACCCCTTCCACTCCAATGACTCACTAGAAGGCCAAAAAGGACTGAGAGTAGAATATTGTTATAAAGGATTCAACTCAGGCACAGCCAGAACTCAGGAAAAGAAGCACAGGGTGGGGTGTCCGTAGGGAAGGGGTGTGCGGAGCTCTCCTGCCTGTTCAGGACAGGTGTACATCCCTCCAAGGCTCAGTTGTGCACCAGCCTGGAGGCTTCCTGATCTCACTGTCCAAGAGTTTATAATGGAGCCCAATCTCTAAGCCACTCACCCAAAATAGGGAGGAGGATTGTGGTGAGGGGCGAGGCTGAAATTCCCACCCTCTAAGGCACAGATTGGCTCCTTCCAGTGTCCAGCCCAGCCCTGAATCTACCTAGGAGCCCCACTTTGAGTCACCTCATGAGCACAACTCAGGTATGGTCCAAAGGGCTCATTATGAATACCAGAGACATTTCTCCATTCTTCTCACTCAGGAGATTGCAAACCTTTTTTGAATTTGTGCCAGCAAATGAGGCCAAAAAATCAATTACGCTTGTTTTATGCCACAGCCACCGCAACCAGAAGTTCTGTTTGAAGTGACTGGGGGTGGAGCTGGAGCCTGGGCATCTGCGTTTAGAAAAATCACCCCGCTAAAGATTCCATTCTTGAGGTCACCAGAAGCCGCCCTCTGAGCAAGTGCCATGTTAAGGGGCTTGCTCTGGAGGAGCAATGGCAAAAGAGGGGAGACTTAAGGCAGGTGGCCCGGGGCTGGGTCCAGATGAGTGGGCTGGTTGCTGGACTGGGTGCTGCGTGCTGAAGGCTGCCTGCCTGTGATGAGCTACATGGCTGCAGCCAGGGTCCTGGAGTCCTGAGGTAGCAGACTGACACTGCCTGTAGCCTCAGCATAAATGGTTATAAGTGATGGAGAGACAGGCATAGCAAAAATGTCCTGAGGAGGAAACTCAGTCTACACAGACACTATGTAAATGCCATGGTCTCCTCTCTAGTTTTCCAGGATGCTGTAACCGACTGGTTTACCCATCAGAGATTTACTGACTCACAGTCCAGTCAGCAGGTGGGTTCCTTCTGAGGGCTGTGAGGGAAGATCTGTGCCTTCTCCCTGTGTGTCTTCACATACCCATGCATGGGGCTCTGAGTTCTAATTTTCCTTTTATCAGAACACTGGATTAGGGCCCATCTCCATGACTTCATCTTACCTAATTACACTGATAATAACCACATCTCCAGATAAAGTCTTATTCTGAAGTACTGAGGGTTAGGAGTTCAACAGACAAATTTTGTGGGGAACACAATTCAATCCATAATGATCTCTTAAACAATAATTTTGTTTCTGTATTTCTTTCTGGTTACACATCAGAAGAGAGCAACATGCTGGTAATGACAAAATCCCAGATTACAGACCTGATGAATTGTCCTATTTGGCATTGGGCTATTTATCTGGTGCATGGCGTTGGTGCTATGTGATTTGCTTGTGGATTTGTGAAGGTATCACAGCACTCTTGTGTTCTAACAAGCCCCAGATGGCCCAGTGAAGGAATGCCATAAACATAAGATATGCCAAACTCGATAGTTTAGAGGCAAAAGACTTTGATCTGGATCATACCAGTTCCTTTCACGAGTGAATTAGTTTGAAAAATAATTTTTAAAAATACTAAAATGTCTGTCCAGGCCTCATTAGTGAGACTTTCACCAGGGTAATTGCCGTTTAGATGGCCACTGAAACATTCTCTCTGTGAAATGGATGTTTGCTTTGAAACTGAAATGATTTAAAAATGATATTTTATTTTTTAAAACAATTGTTTGCTGAATTTTTTTAAGATTTATTTATTTTTCTTGAAAGTCAGAGTTACACAGAGAGAGATGGAGAGCCAGAGAGAGAGGGTCTTCCGTCCACTGGTTCATTTTCCAATTGGCTGCGATGGCTGCTCCGATCCGAAGCCAGGAGCCAGGAGCTTCTTCAGGGTCTCCCATATGGGTGCAGGGCCCCAAGGGTTTGGGCCATCTTCTACTGCTTTTCCAGGCCATAGCAGAGAGCTGGAATGGATTGGAGCAGCTGGGACTTGAATTAGAGCCCATATGGGATGCCGGCACTGCAGGTGGCGGCTTTACCTGTTACGCCACAGCACCGGCCCCTAAAATGATTTTTTCTAGGCCAGGACATGTAACAGACCTGTATGTTGGCCTCAGAAGCTACTCCTGTTCTTTATGGAGCTCCAAGTTCTTCCAAGAACTGACTTTCAAGTGCATTGCACATTGGAAAAGGCTGATCCTATTCCCAGGCATGTTGACTGGAACAGGTGGAAAAGATGTCTCCATAGTGATCATATACAGCAGCTAAGATTATTGCTAAGAATGAGCCTAAGGATGTAAATTGTGTGCCTTCTCTTTAGCAAGAGCAGTCAATGACAGAAATTTCACTTCAGCCAGTTATTCCCAAGAGAGAACAAATATTTGTAATCCAATCAAAGAAATCCAAGAATAGCAAAGAATCTGAAAGCGGCATACGGGAAGCTCATGAGGAATGTGACACGTTGACCCTGAAATGGGGATTGCTCTATTGAGCAATATCCTAAGCAAAGAGGCTCCTGCCATCATAATCATTACTGCTGCCTATAAATCAGTTTGCAGTATACAAAGCACTTTCAAATATGTGATCCCATGTCCTTTCTCAGCACCACTGCAAGGTGGGCAGAAGAGAAATGATCTTCATTGGCCATTGAGGAAATGTCTCACGAGAAAAAGTGAATAGTTTGAAGTCACGGGGGAGGGAGAGGTTAGAGACAGGCCTCAGTCATCTTATTTTTTAATTTTCTTAAATAGTGCAGTGTTTCATTCAAGTAGAAGAGGGTACAACACACACAGATACAGCTCAAAGAATGATGATAAAATGAACACCATGTACTCACCTCTTGGGTTAAGAAACAGAACGTTCCTGGTCCCAGCCCAGTAGAGACCCCATTTGCTCATGTCTAAGTGCATCGCTCTCTTTCCCCCAGGGGTAATGAAAACCTTGACTTTTATGCTGGTCTATACTCTTTTGATTTTCTTTATAAAGTTATCAAGCAAGTATGATATACTGCAATGTATTATTTATTTTGAAAGACTGAGTAGTGTATACCTTTTACCATGTAAGGGAAGTACAATGCTGCAAGATGAGGGCTCCTGGGAGAGAATAGTCTCATGTCTGGGTTGCAGTTGGGCTTCAGCTTTCCTAAGAGCTTCCAAAAGCCCCTTGGGGAAATCGAGGTATGTTGCTGTGGATTCATTTCTGGGAAGAGGAGCTTGGTGGGGGCAAGAGGCGCGGAGTCACCACATAGACCCCGGGAGTCGGGTGAAAGGAGGCCTGAGGCAAGCAGCCTGCAGACTCCTTTATTTCAGTTGCTATAGCAGCTTATATAGCCAAGGCAGCCAATCCAGTCAAGGGGCGGTCTATGCCCTAACCAATCACACCCTGTTGCCAGGCAGTTTTTGTTGCCAGCGGCCATCTTGGCATGGCCTTCTCATTCCACCACAGAGGTAGGCAGCAAGTGAGGCGCAAGGACTTGGGGTCCAGGACAGCTGGAGCCCCTGGCATGGCTGCTGTGGGGAGAATCTGCAGCAGAAATATGTGTAGAACCATTGGCTGCCCTGTAGTTTTGCTGTTTCTGCCAGTCAGGGTGGTCCACAGACAAACTCCAGGGTAAATGAGTGTTCCAAGGGATCTGGGCCACAGTTTTTAAAGAGAGCAGAAAGTCACACCGAAGTGCCCAGGAAGAACCTGCGTTTATGAAATTGGGTTCTGTAGTCAGCCTTTCCAGGTCTTTGTCCTTCACTACCATTTTGCTTAGATGAAAAATGATAAAAATAGTCATCACAGTAATACCTACTTAGTAAGATTCCTTAAAAAATAAATGTGCTAGTATTTGTAAAGAACTTAAAATGTTGTCTTCATATGCTACAAAAACAGATGTACGTGTGTGCATGCTCATGCCTGCATTCGTGTTTAACCAATCTGTGCTGGGGTCGTGGAGCTATTCCAGGCTCAGAGTGGAAAGCAGCGATGTCTGGATTATGATAATTCCCAAAGAGTGTGACTTGTGTGTCACAGGGCCCCAGTCTGCACTGCTGTATGAATGCTGCTTCACTGTTCACAGGGCTCTGTGTCTGTCACCTCCTGGGGAGTCCCACTACCTACGTGTTCTCTTTCTCCTGGGTTTATTTCCTTGCTTTATCAGAACATCTTATCCAGGAGCTTCTAAAAATGAGTACATGGGAGGTAGATTTTGAGACATTGCATTTGAAATGTATTTGACATTCATAGTAAATTGATAATTTGACCCATGCAGACTTCTTTTTTTTATATTTTATTTTATTTAATGAACATAAATTTCCAAAGTACAGCTTATGGATCACAATAGCTTCCCCCCCCCACAACTTCCCTCCCACCCACAACACCCCCCTCTCCCGCTCCCTCTCCCCTTCCATTCACATCAAGATTAATTTTCAATTATCTTTATATACAGAAGATCAATTTAGCATATATTAGGTAAAGATTTCCACAGTTTACACCCACACAGAAACACAAAGTGTAAAATACTATTTGAGTACTAGTTATAGCATTAATTAAACACCTAAGAGTAATTGTGTATTAATTACAGAGTTCAACCAATAGTCTTAAGTAGAACATAAAAAATACTAAAAGGGTAAAGTATTAAGTTCTTTTTTTGTTTGTTATATAGTTATTTTTTTTATTTAATAAATGTGAATTTACAAAGTGCAACTTTTGTATTGTTGTGGCTTCCCCCGCCAACCTCCCTCCCTCCCGTGGCCCTCCCCTCTCCCACTCCCTCTCCCATCCCGCCCTTCATCGAGTTTCATTTTCAATTACCCTCATATACTGAAGATCAACTTAGTATATACTAAGCAGGGATTTCAACAGGCTGTACTCACACAACCGCACAAGGTATAGGGTATTGTTCGATTAGTAGTGTTATCTTTAACTCTCATAGTAAAACACATTAAGGACAGAGATCCTATGTGGAGAGCATGTACCCAGTGACTCCCGCTGTTGATTAACAATTGGCACTCTTATTTATGACGTCAGCAATCACCCGAGACTCTTGCTATGAGCTGTCTAGGCTGTGGAAGCCCCTTGAGTTCACCGACTCTGAACTTGTTTAGTCAAGGCCGTATCACAGTGGAGGTTCCTTCCTCCCTTCAGAGAAAGGCGCCTTTCTCCTTGATGGCCTGTTCCTTCTCCATGCAGACTTCTAAATTATAAATCATAGTAATTCTTTTCTTTTAGAAAATTTAACAGTAATTTTTAAAGATTATTTATTTATTTGAAAGAGTTTACAGAGAGAGAGAGGGAGGGAGGGAAGGAGGAAAGGTGGGGGAAAAAGAAAGAGAGAGAGAGAGAGAGAGAGAGAGAGAGAGAGAGAGAGAATGGCTGCAACAGCTGGAGGTGGGGTGATCTGAAGCCAGGATCGCCCTTCTTCCAGGTCTCCCACATGAGAAACAGGAGCCCAAGGACTTAGGCCATCTTTCATTGCTTTCCCTGGGTGCATTAGTAGGGAACCAGGACACGAACTGGTGCCCACATGGAATGCTCATGTCGCAGGAAGAAGCTTAATCTGCTTGGCCATAACGCTGGCCCCTTCCTTTAGAATTTGGAGGCATTGAACCACTGTCCATTGTCTTCTTCCAGGTTGCTGTAGAGAGAATTCTGAAGCCATTCGATTTTGCATTCTGAGTATGTGATCTAGTTTTTTTTTTTTTTTTTTTTTTTTTTTTTTTTTTTTTTTTTTTCTCTCTGTAGACTTCTGAAATCTGTTACTCTTATGTCCTGAAATCTTTCAGGGAAGTTCCTTGTCATAAGTGCATTTTTAATGTTCTCGGTATGTGGTGGCTGAATTCTTCGAATCTGAAAATCCATACTCTAGGTTCTGGTTATTTTCTTGAAGTACTTCATGGGTGATTTCCTCCCCCTTCATTTTCCCTCTTCTCTCTCCTGAAATGTCTTTTTATTTGAGACTTCTGTATTTTTTTCTCCTAACACTTCAACTTAGATTTTAATCTGTACTATCTTGTTTGTAATTTCCAAGATCCGTTTTTGCTTGTTTCCTGAATTTTCCATCTCTTCCTCCTCCTCCTGTTTGCTGAATTTTCTGTCTCTACCTCCTCCTCTTCCTCCTTCTTTTAAAAATGACATCTTGTTATTGTTTCTGGATGTAAAGTTTCATCTCACTGAGAAGATTAAAGTTCATGCAGATTCTTTTTTTCTTTCTGAACAGTGTCTGGAGGCCTCCCAGCTAACAATTTTCATAATGGGAACTCAAACTCAGAGCTTGCCCTCTTGACCAATGTACTGCAAGGGTTTTACTTAAATAAACCCTGGATTCTGGCCAGGCTAAGAAGGCTGATTCAACAACACGAGCATCATTTTTTTTTTTTTGCCTTTCAAAAAACCCCACAAATCCAATAATAGCAACACAATATAGGAAATCAAGTTTTAAAGGAAACCAGTAAAGAAATTTACATAAAAGTCTTTAACACAGTGCATGGCACACAACAGATACATATTAAATGTTAGTTATAAATAATAAAACAACTGAAAGAATACTTTTCAAAATTATTCCTAACATGTTATATATGACTTCAGAGCCTCCTATACTTAGCCAGGCTCCTGTTTCCAAATATGAATGTTAAAGAAGAAAAGATTTTGTCATGTTATTGTAATGATATTATAATTTTGGGAATGAATTAATTTCTATTCTATTTAAAATATGATATATAACACAAAGAAAATATGTATTATCAAAAATCTATATATTATATAATTTAATGATAGACAGTATATTTTCCAACCTTCTGTGGCTGAGTCAAACTTGGGAACTCCCACAGAAAACACTAAAGCAACATGAAAGCAGCCCATAAATCATTATATTGAAATAAAATAACTGTATTAGGGAAAAATTAAAAAATGACAACAAATGTTTATAAAACATTGATAAAGCAACAACAGAGTACTGACTGGGATATTCTGAAGATGAAGTGTCAATCTATGCCTTCAAGAAATTTATTAGGAGGGCTGGCATTGTGGTGTAGCAAGTAAAGTGCCGCCAGAAACACCAGCATCCCATATGGGCCCTGGTTTGATTCCTGGATTTCCAATACAGCTCCCTGATAATGTACTTTGGAAAGCAGCAGAAGATGGCTCAAGTGCATGTGGGAGACACAGAAGAATCTCTTGGCTCCTGGCTTCTGCCTGACCCAGCCAGTCCTGGTCATTGTAGCCACTGGGGAGTGAACCAGTGGGTGGAAGATTCTCTCTCTCTCTCTCTCTCTCTCTCTCTCTTTGTAACTCTGCCTTCCAATCAAATTTAAAAAAGTAACTTATTACGGGTAACAGATATTGACCCATCAGCTACAGATCAAAGCAGAGCTGAATATGATTTTAGCAAAAGTACAAGCAAAGTGTAACTTAGGAGTTTGGCAGAAGGAATAATTCAGGCTAACCAAGAGAGTGGTGGAGGCTTCACAGATGTGGAAAAATTCGAACCTGCTTGTTCCAAGTCCTACCTGGCTTTCAGTGTACTATCCATCTTTACCTCTTGTTATATGACAGGGTAAAGAGTTTAAATGTTAAATGTTCTGTTTTTTTTTTTGTTCAAAGATCTATTTATTTGAAAGGCAGAATTGAATAGAGATGAAGGAGACAGACACAGAGAGGTCTTCCATCTACCGGTTCACTCCCCAAATGATTGCAACAGCCAGGACTTGGCTGGACTGAAGCTAGGAACCAAAAGCTTCTTCGGGGTCTCCCACGTGGGTGCAGGGGCTCAAGCACTTGAACCGTCTTCTACTGCTTTCTCAGGTGCCTTAGCAGGGAGCTGTATCAGAAGAGGAGCAGATGGGACTTGAACCAGTGCCCATATGGGATGCCAGCTCTGTAGGCAGTGGCTTAACCAGCTACTCCATAGTGCTGGTTCCTCAAAAATATTTTTGAACTGAGCTGTGAATGCATATTTGTCTTTGTCGTGGATGAGTCTAGAGACTAAACACAAAGCAAGTTCTAGAGTCTCTGAGAAGGTATTTATCTGTATTTGACACCAGTTATAAAATAGTGCTTTCTTCCTACTGAACACTCTCACCCTAATATGTTCAGAACGTAGATGCTCTGAGGAAGGAATATGGGAGAACTAGATCATATTAGAAACTATGACTTCGTTCTAGGATTTACATAACAGAATTGAAGGCTCAGATTCAACCATCAATCATCTTACAACACATGCAGAATGTATACCACTGGTCACATTTCCATTTATGGGACCAATACCCTGTGCAATGCAGGCAGTTCTTTCCTGCCATGAACTTACCCTACTATGTCAATAGTAGTCAAAGTGGAGCCCTGCTTTCTATAAGATTTCAGCATGGATGAGAAGGTCCTAAAAGACGCACGCCTATACCTGGAGAAATGCTGAAGAAAATTATATGTGGCTGAAAGAGCTTTGAGAAGGACAGATCCCAGGCCAGTAACAGGTGACTTCATAAAGTAGCCATCCTGGCAGACCAATTTGAGTTTTCAGGGACATTGTGGCAAGCCTGCTTGACGGAGGGGAATGTCAAGGATGTAGATTCTGCAAACATTTCAGTTTTGGAGTTGCAACAGCACTCATCAGGAAATGGAAGGTAAGCTGCTTTAGGGGCTCACGAGTTTGGGTAGTGCTGAGATGAAGGCACAGCTCCTTCCCTGAGCTCTGGTTTTAATTCTCTCTGGGAGGTTGGTCTACTCCCATCACAGCATGGACAAGGGAGAAAAAACGACACACAGCAAGGTTGTTATGGTGTCCAGGGTTTCTTCTTCCACAGGACTAGGAGGCCGTAGGATGTAACAGCAATACTTACTGTTTATACAGTGCTCTTGACAATTACAAAGCACCTTGTATGAAAAATAGCAGTTGGAGGATATGTGTGTGTGTGTGTGTGTGTGTGTGTATGTGTGTAGGGGGAGGTACAGAGAGCAGCGGCAACACTGGCACTCTGAATGAATTGCCTTGCAATCCTCATATATTTAATGAGATTGTTTTCTGTGCCTAGGAGAGCCCTATGCTACAAAGACTGGACTAACCAAAGAAATTTAAGCATTGCCCTTCTGAAGGGTGTTATGATAACTGAACTAGCTTGGTGGCAGGCTCTTTGTGTCATAGGTGGTTATGTTTGCACCAGATTCAACTGAGATGAATGGAAGAAACTTCCCTGTTTTCAGACATGCAGTGCCCACCCCAAAGATTCCACCTGTCTGTTAGCTTCAGTTGTACTTAAAGTTTTCCATGTGGTTGTTTCTTAAGAAGGGCAGTAATGCTTTTTTCTCTGTCTCTGTGCTGCCGGCACCTACCAGCATGGCGCCTGACAAATTGGGAGAGAGACCTTGAGGTAGGGAGGGAGGCAAAGTGCTGCGATCAGGAAACTAATGAGGACCAGTGAGTCAGAGCTGAGTGTGGCAGAGGGGGAGGAAACCAGGGAAGGTGTGACTAGGGTGCTGCTAGCAAAATGACAATTCTAGCAGCGATGACAGTTACAGGAGCAAGAATCCAAACATTAAAAGCACTCTGAGATCAGGACTTGGAGAGCTCGATAAAGAGGACCTGGGAGGGAGTTAGGATAAGTAGGTCCTAGATTCTGCCCAATGCCTTGGACAGTGTTCTGGGGGTCCTTAAGAAACTGTCTCTGCCCCTCTTCCTGTCCAACAAGAATGGCACTTGGAATGTGGTGGGAACACCAAGCAGCCCAACGTCATTTCTAAAATTATCTTCTGCCTCTGTTCCCTGGCATTCTTATCACTTGTAATATTCCCATAAAGGCAAAATTGGGAGGGGAACGATTAGTCTGTGCTGACTTCTGTGTTAGTCTTATTTCTGCAAGAACCACAATGTTTCTTTTTTGGCAGTCTTTCAGCGTCTTATTTACAGCAAGTACTTCAAGAACTCTGCACTGAGAACCAGTCTGTGTGTCCAGTGGAAATGCTACGAGATCACCCTACATTCTGGCTCCTTTTAGGTCGAGTGGCATGTGTAGGGCAACTGTGCTTTGTATGAGTCTCCTTGGGTGCTTTGGTGTTCTGCTGCTGGGGTGGTTGCCTCTCTGGTTGGAGCTGGGGGGCAAATAGCAAAAAGGCAGTTCTAAGGACATTAATAACCTTGGTTCAGAGAACTGGATTTAAGGTAGGTATTGAGTAAGGGATACTGGCTGAGGACCAGGGCTGGAGGATAAGCTAAGCTTAGAGCAGAGTGGGGAGGAGGGTGTGGCCAAGAGGCTGTGTTAGTGAGCAAGTCCGTGGAGAGTGGTCTGCACTGTTCCAGGGATGTGGTCCCTGTGGTTACTGTGAGCTGTGCTTCTGGTCCCCATCTAAGCAAGTGTGTGCATTTCCACAGGCCGCTGTAAGGTGGGGCATCCATTTCTCAGGAAGGGGCAGTAGGAGAGAGGGACTCTCCTTTGGTGTATGCTGCTTGGTTTCCAGACAGACAATGGTATCACACTGGATATCCATGGGAGACAATAGACTTGAATGATTTTGCAAAATCTCCACTTTTGTTTTGATTCCTGCCTGAAGACAGCCATTTAACTTGCTCATCCAGAGAAACAAAAAGCCATTTCAGAATAGGAGACACCCTGAGCACGGAGGACAGCCATTTGGAAACCTCCAGTGCTCAGTGCAGGGCGGCATGTTGTTTTCAGGAAGAATTCATTTAGTGTCTATTGAAGTCACAACCAAATAGACACCTGTTGCTAAGTACCCTTCCACTTTTGTCCATGAAGATGCAGAGAATGTTCTTAAAGGTAAAGAAAGAGCTTTGCTCTGAGGTTGCCTAGCAACCGGTAACATTTTTTTTTTCCTCTTCGTTGTTTTTTAAGATTCTACATCCTGTTAAATTAATCTGGATTTGAGGCTCAAGGATCCTGTTTATTCTTGATGGTTGGGTTCTGTACACAAAGAAGAAGAGGGACATGGTTGCATTAGGGCATCTAACTGGGCTGCAGAGTCTGGGAGGAGTTGTCATCAACTTGAGGAAGATGAACAAATTGGGAGGAGAGGAACCCTCGGGGATAAGCTACACCTGTGTCCTCCCAGGTGGTGACCTGCTTTTCTGTCCTCTACTGAAAGGTGGACACTGGGACTTCCTTCCTTCCTGACCCCAATCCATCTTTATCAGCCCAGTGTACATTTTGTGTCCATCTTCAGCTGCCTACTTCCTTTGCTTAAGATTTGGTTTGGCAGTGCCTGTCTTGACTCCTCTTTGAGTAACAAAGTATGGTCCTGGACAGTTCAGGGTTCTGTTCCTATATCTGCTGTGAACTTGCTGATGGAAACTGAGCAAGCTGCTTAGTGTTTAGGATAGGCTAAACACACTGCAGGAACAAATAAATCCCAGGATCTCCATAGCTTTATAACACAAAGGTTAGTTTTTTGTTTCTTTGAAACTAGATGTGTGCTGGACAGCTCTCCAGAACAGTTTTCCTCCAAGGGATGATTCAGAGATTCCAATTGTTGTCCTGCTGGGCTTCCATAATCTCAACATGGGGGTCAAGAAAGATAAAGAGAGAGGGAGACATCAGCTCTTCACTGTGTCAGTAATGAAGGACCATGTCTCTTCTTTTCATAGGGTATGGGCCAGAACTCGCTATGTGGCTGCAGGATTGGGAGACAGGGTCTAGGAAATGAAGAACATCTGGAATATTCAGTGAGCAGCAGCTCATCTGTCTCTGTCACTCTGGGTATTCTTGAGCTTCAATGTAGTCATCTTCAAAATGACAGGGTTGGGCTGGACAGTTCCTAAAGACCCTTTTGTAGCAGTGAAGATCTGGAAGACTATAAGTAATTACCACCATGATTCCAGACTAAGTATACAAACGTCTTCTCCAAGCATAGTTCTATTTTTAAAATGAATAGTTAGCATTACCTTCATCCACTCACTGTGTTGTCTTTTATTGAACAGTCTCATTTCTTTTACCATAAAAATGAGTTCCTATTTTTAGAAAAATCAGACCAAGTAGAAAAATGTATTTCTATAGGTTAGGCCTCTTACAGAAAAAATACTTAGTTGGAAGGACTTAAGAAAATTCTTGTAATTTATTGTGCTAGCTACTTCTCAAGCAGATGATAGCAAAAAAATGCACACAGTATTCATATACAACTCATTTTTCACAAGAGAAAACGTACTTGGCTTTCTATACTAAATGATTATAAAGTTATATCTCAATTGGTACTTACTTTTTTAGATGAGTAAGCAATTTTAAATGACCAGACACAAGGGAAATAACATTCAAATTTACTTCTCCTTTTGAGTGACAAGCCCTAGAAAAATCTATAAATAAACACCTTAGCTTCAATCCCTGTTCTTTGATAAGTGAGATTTCTGGCAGCTTGGTGAAGGACTGTGAACATTCACTTATTTACTTATGATGGTCAGCCACCTTGCCCTGATAGAGGATGAGCCCATAAGCCCAGATTGTACATATGATTCAGTTCCATGCCATGTCTGCAATCATTTTTGTTCTATGGACAGATGAAACCATTTTTCTATACTCCTATTTTGGAGGATTACCCTTTAATTAGTACATTCAAATCAAAAGGCTTCTAGACATATTCTTCTATTTTTGGATTTTTAGTAGAGTTGATTTTGATTGTGCTATCTGCATTTTTAAAAACTCCATAAATCAGGGCTGGTGCTGTGGAGCAATGAGTTGAGCTGCTGCTTGCAATGCCTGGTTTTGGTCCTGGGCATTTCACTCTGATCCAGCTTCCTACTAATGCACCTGGGAAGGCAGCAGATGAGGGTACAAGTACTTGGGTCCCTGCCATCCAAGTGGGACACCTGGATAGAATTCCTGGTTCCTGAATTTGGCCTGGCCCGGACATGGATGCTGTGGCCATTGGAGGAGTAAAGTAGTAGATGGAATATCTATCTTTGTCTCTCGTCTTTTCTCTGTCACTCTGCCTTTCTAATAAGTAAATCTTTTTTTTTTTTTTTGACAGGCAGCATGGACAGTGAGAGAGAGAGAGAGAGACAGAGAGAAAGGTCTTCCTTTGCCATCGGTTCACACTCCAATGGCCGCCGCGGCTGGCATGCTGCGGCCGGCGCACGGCGCTCATCTGATGGCAGGAGCCAGGTACTTCTCCTGGTCTCCCATGGGGTGCAGGGCCCAAGCACTTGGGCCATCCTCCACTGCACTCCCTGGCCACAGCAGAGAGCTGGCCTGGAAGAGGGGCAACCGGGACAGAATCCGGCACCCCAACCGGGACTAAAACCCGGTGTGCCGGCGCCACAAGGCGGAGGATTAGCCTAGTGAGCTGCGGCGCTGGCTAATAAGTAAATCTTAAATGAAATAGTTTGTAAAAATGTTCCACAAATTTTCTGTATTTTGAAACAAGCTGTTTTTTATTGTCGATTCTTCTGGTTGTTGATTGTAAGTCATTTGACTCTTATCAGGATATAGGATCTATGCCCCAACTTGTCCAATCTGAGCAGAATTGAAGAGTATGGCCAAAATAATGTAGTGTGGCTTCCTAAGGCTGATTCTAAAAGACCATGCTCCTTATGCCTTAACCACTGGAACACTTGATCCTGGAGCCCCGAGCTTCCAAGTAAGAAGTCTGAGTGCTCCAATGCTGCCGTATTGTGATGCTTCTATGTACAGAGGCCATATGTAGAGACACTGGCCAGTGATCCCAGCATAGCCTGAATCTTTGAATCATCTCATCCCAGGTGCCAGGCTTGTGAATGCAGAAACCTCCAAATGATTCCACCCCTCAGCCACTTAAGTCTTTCAGCGAAAGGCTCCAGATAGAGTGGGTAGACACAAACCTTCCCAACTTGCCCTGTCTGAATTCCTGAGCCATAGACTCCATAAATATAATAAAATGGTGTTGCCAAGATAGATAGTATCCCCACTGTCAGTGAATTTAGATGATGCACTTTCATGCTTTTGTCCAGGTATAAAAAGAAGGCTTAAACATACCCAGTAGCAAAATATCTACATTTAAGTAGTCATTTCTTTCCACAAGACGGTGTTCAAAAACATAATTTGTTTGATTACTTGCTTCTCAACTGCACAAAACACTAATACTTAAGGACATGGACTGTATACTTGCATATCTGCGTGCTCAGAGTCTGGCACTCAGGAGATATTTTAGAACATGCTAATTGATTGAAAAAGACAGATATCAACCCAATATTGACAGATGCCATAAATTGTTAAGTGATTTTTCATATTAACCAGAGTGATTAAGAATGTAAATAATGAGATTAAAGAATGTTATCCAATTAATAGATTACAAGGATTAGTAAACTGTGGCCTATAGGAAAAATTCACCCAACTACCTATTTTAGTAAATGAAGTTTTATTGAAACACAACCACACCCATTCATGTATGTAGTGCCTGTAACTGCTTTTGTGCCATGATGGCAGAAGAAAGTAGCCGTGACAGACTGGGTGGCCTACAAAGCCTAAAATATTTCAGGGCTTTTTCAGAAAAACTTTATCAACCCCTGAGTTAGCCATCCAGATTGTTAACCTAGTAGCTTACAGAAGCCCTGAGAGTCAGTATAGACAACTGTAGGTCTTAGACTCTGAGCATCAGAATTGCTTGGGCACCCCCCCCTCCCCCCCAGAGCATCAGACTCAGTAGATTAAGAATACCGTCTGAGGGTTTGTATTTGACTAGGTTCCCAAGTGATGCTGATGCTGCTGGTCTGGGGACAATACTTAGAGAAGCAATGGAGTATTAGAAATATCCAACAAGAGAGCAACATACAGTTCTACTCTTGGCTGCTCAGACTTTCTAGCTGAGTGATCTTGAGAGGGGATTCCGTTTTCTCTCTTGTGAAATATGGAGATCAGCCTATAGCAAGCCTTTCAACTAGTATGTCAACATATCAATTCATGTAGAGAGCTAGGGAAGCCTGTGTCAGTAGCCTCCTGCCATAAGTAACCTCCTCTATTTATACCAGACTGCTTTATAAATACTGTCATTTTAAATGTGTGTTATGACCCAAAAGACACTACTAGGAAATGTTGGACAAGAAGACTTTTAAGATTTTTTTTATCTCTAAAGTGTTGTGGCCTTATGTGTTTTGATTGATTTACATTTCTATCTCCTATATATATTGATAATCGTCCAACAAGTATGGAAGTTAGCCCACATCATGCAGATGTGGTGTTGCTTTTCTTTCTTACAAATCAGATTCTATAGACGCTTTCCCAGATGGTTGCTTACTTGTTTTTTCAGACTGAGAATAGTTGCCTGATAACCTATCCTAAAACACATGGATTTGATGATCATTCAGTCATTCCACACTTCCTAGGCACATCCTTGATGCTGGGAGCTGCATGGGGTTGAGTCCTTCTGTTCTTTAATAACACCATCTATATGCCAGAAATGCCAGAAAGTGCAGCCGTACAAGAGGTCTTCAAAAATTTCATGACAATGCATACTAGATAAAAGTTAAGCATAGATTTCAATTTTTTTGTATTAAAAAAACTTACCTTTTAAATCCACTTTCTATGCACTTTTTAAGTACCTTGTATTAAGTTGCCTACCTCTTCCTATTCTTCTCTATTCCAACATAAAAAAATCGCTCAAAATGGATCAAAGACCTAAATCTACAACCCAATACCATCAATTTATTAGTGAACATTCGGAAAACTCCAAGACATTGGCATAGGTGGATAGTTCTTGGAAAAGACCCCAGAGGCACAGACAACCAAAGCCAAAATTGACAAATGGTATTACATCAAATTTAGAAGCTTCTGAACTGCAAAAGAAACACTCAGCAAAGTGAAGAGTCAGCCAACAGGATGTGAATGGGAGAAATTATTTGCAAACTATGCAACTGATAAAGGATTAATAATCAGAATCTATGAATAGCTCAAAAAACTCAACAAAAACAAAGTAAAAAAACTAGTTAAGAAATGGGCAAAGGATTTAAACAGTCATTTTTCAAAAGAGGAGATCCAAATGGCCAACAGACACATGGAAAAATGCTTAGGATCACTCTCCCCTTTCCCCATTACAATGGCTTTCATACAGAATCAACAAACAACAAATGCTGGCGAGGATGTGGGGAAAAAGGTATCCTCATCCATTGTTTGTGGGAATATAAACTGGTACAGCCACTGTGGAAGACAGTATAGAGATACCTCAGTAATCTGAATATAGACCTACCATATGACCCAGCCATTCCACTCCTGGGAATTTACCTGAGGGATATGAAATCAGCATACGAAAGAGTTATCTGTACGCCCATGTTTATTGCAGCTCAGTTCACTATATCTAAGACATGGAATCAACCCAAATGCCTGTTGACTGAAGACTGGATAAAGAAATCATGGGATATGTACACCATGGAATACTACACAGCAGTAGAAAAAATGAAATCCTGTTGTTTGCAACAAAATGGATACAACTGCAAAACATTATACTTGGTGAAATAAGCCAGTCCCCAAAGGACAAATACAATATGTTCTCTCTGATCTGTAGTAACTGGTAGAATACCTAAAAGGTAATCTATAGAAGTGAAATTGACACTTTGAGATGAGATGACTTTGAACAGCCCTTGTCTCAACTGTTGAGGAACAGTTAACAAGTTTTTTTCATACCATTTGTTGAACTCTTTACTTAGTATAAAGTTAATTTAAAATAGATCTTAGTAAAAATAAGAGTGCGAATAGGAGAGGGAGGAGAAAGAAGGGTGGGAGTGCAGGCAGGGTGGAAAGGATCACTATGTTCCCAATTTTGTATTTATTAAATGCATGAAGTTTATATACCTTAAATAAAAGTTTTCTGGGGAAAAAAGACAAAAATTCTTCCCCTAGCCTTAATAGTTCTCTCTTATATGTTGTTTAGTCAGTATAAATATTGATTAAATGAATGAACAGGTAATATAGCATGATGTACATAGGGCCATAAATGATCAAATATAACTACTCATTACTGCTTATAACGTAGGTGTATGCTCTCTATACATACATGCATGAATACATGAACACATACATGTATATGTATGCAGACATAGATGCTCATATACAAATTTTGCTAAAGTCACTGCTGTGCCGAATCAACATTATAGTTATTCCTAAGAAATTTGGAGTATATTGAACACCTACTAAACTCAAGTTGCTGCAAAATGCCATATAGGAAATTTAGACACAGCTATTATTTTCAGTGAGCTTCCAACTTTCTTCCATAATTATTCTTTGGAAAACTAACTGAAGAAAGACGTAGGTGAAAACTCTTTTAGGAGAGACCATCGTTTCTTGTAGGCTTGGTTTATGGTCTTCCTGTCAAGTGCCTCCAAAGGATATCAAAATGGAAATAATTCGTTCCATGCTGAGCATGAGTCATTGTCTGGTGAAGTGGGCACTGTGAATTCTAGAGGCTGCACAGCTAGAGCAAAATTTATGAAAGTGGGAAGTCAAGGTTGGAAGGAAGCCTGCCTTTAAGGCACACAGTGTACCTGTCTGCACTGAAAAACTCTCTGATTTTGTTGCTGCCATGGGTTGAAAAGGCCTTTTCGTCTAATTTCTGGCATTACAGCTTCACTTCTGTAGGAATTTGCACATCTGCTCTCTGGAACTAAATGATTTGCCACCTAAGCTTAACCAGATACGATCAGCATTAAATAACTGACTTCACAAATATCTACTGAATGTCTGTTATACAATAGATATTGATTTAAGAAGATACAATTCTCACTCTCAGACAGGTGGAGGAGAAAACTCCATAAACCCTGTGATCAGATAAATCTTGAAAAAATGTGGGACAGCTAACTCCCTGCTTAGCCAAGGCAACCTTCATGGGGAAAACACACTTGAGACTGGGCATCTGAAAGGTTATTAGTGTTTTGTGATCCTTTAGACTGGTTCCAAAAACATAGTGAATTTTTGGATTAAAATCAAAGCCTGGTAAATAAGACAGAGAATGGAGATTGCTATTTCCCATTATGACTACATTTTAATGGGCTTTGTCTTGTTACTGTGAAAGGAATGTCGTCGTGTTGAGTACATCCTGAGTGAGGATATGTCCAGATGGGGCTGAAGCAGTGCCAGGGATTCAAGGGGCAAGACAAGAGTCACTCTGTCCAGTAGAGGGAGGAAAATTAGGAGCCAGAGGACGTAATGTGGAGGAGCAACAGCAGGGTTGAGAGGACATCAGAAGGCAGGTAGAGGATGGAGAAGGGGATTCTAAGTGGCCTAGAGTAGCCAGTGGACAAGAATCCCTAGTCATCAAGTGGGCTAATGATATAAGGCATGGTTGTCCAGTTTTCATTACAAGTTGCCTGTGTGGTTGATCATCACTGGGTCTTCTTAAACTGCCTTTAAACCTAATATGTACATGCAGATTCACGGGATAAGAGGAAATTTTGTTGGAAACTCAAAGAGCTACATTCTGTGGCTGATTCTTTGTGTTGCAGAAGAAAAAGTGTGAGCACCAAGCCAACGTCTTTTGAAATGAAGTGAATTCACAGGTGAAGGGTCCTCCAACACAGGTGGATGAAGACCATCAGCTCCTCTGGAATTTGCTAAAACCTTGGCAAGAGATTTACACTTCAACCAGGAATAAGGGTTCATAGCATTCTTTTCTATTGGAGAGGGGTGACTGCCACTAGAAATTCTACTAGAAACACAGAATTCACTACACAGTTCTACCTTTTCTTTGCTGGTACCTTATGTAATCATATACATACATATATATTTTTTATTTGATGGGTAGAGTTATAGATAGTGAGAGAGAGAGACAGAGAGAAAGGTCTTCCCTCCGTTGGTTCACTCCCCAAACGGCCGCTACAGCTGGCGCTGTGCCGATCGGAAGCCAGGAACCAGATGCTTCTTCCTGGTCTCCCATGCGGGTGCAGGGGCCAAGCACTTGGGCCATCCTCCACTGCCCTCCCGGGCCACAGCAGAGAGCTGGACTAGAAGTGGAGCAACCGGGACTAGAACCCGGCACTCATATGGGATGCCGGCACCGCAGGCGGAGGATTAACCAAGTGAACCATGGCACCAGCCCCCATGTAATCATAATTTCTTAGTGATATTGTATTGGATTCCGTCAAAATCTTGACACAACTGGTAGATTTTCTGAAGCTAAGATACAAATTATACTGGAGCACATCATTTTTTTTTTTACTTTATTCTGCTAATACACGTTTTGGAATGAGTTGAGGCACACAAATGAGTGAGCAAATATAAGAACATTTACAAATTAGCTTCTTTTGAGACTTTTACTTTGGCAGTGTTGATTAATTGAATGGGTTATGATGTGAAGTTCTCCTATCTTTGGCCAAATGCACTGATTTTGTTATGCATGATTTATCGCAGCCTTTAGATTTGTAAATATCTTTCATATTGGAAATTGCTGTATTTGGCAATGTGTTGCTTAATTAGAAAGTAGGAATTAGTTTCTATCAACTTGATCAAGTGTTGGAGGAGGTCCAATTATTTGTCTTCTGAAAACCAACACAAGATATTTTGTAGAGGTGAAATATGAACTTCACAACAGAACATTTATTGAAGGACTACCACATGCTAAGAATTGTTCCAGGACATGAGGGAGGAATAGAGATACTGATTGTCTTCATGAGGTGGTCACTCAGGAACACGACCAATGAGTGATAATCAGCAGTAAGTTTAAGTCAAATGAAAGTAGAGGCATTAAGTGTGTATGGTTCTAAGGAAGTTGAGAAAAATTTTGACTGGTGTGGTAGGAGATAGTTCTTAGATTTTTTAAAAAATATTTATTTGAGAGAAACAGAGCGCTTTCATTCTTTGGTTCACTTCCCAAATGCCCCTCAATGGCTGAAGTTGGGGCAGTGCCAACTCCAGAAGCTAGGAACACAATTCAAGTCTCCCACATGTGTGGCAGGAACCCAATTACTTGAGCCATCATTTGCTGCCTCCAAGGGTCTTCACTGACAGGAAGTTAGAGTCAGGAGTCAGATCTGGGAACTGATCCCAGGTATTCTGATATGGGATGTGGTGTCTTAACTACTGAGCTAAATGCTCACCCTAAATATTGTGTGTTTTAAAAAAATCTTTGGTGGAGCCTGTTGTTTAGCAGGTAAAGCTGTTGCCTGCAGTGACAGTCATCCCATATGGGCACTGGTTTGAAGCCAGGCTGCTCCACTTCTGATCCAGCTCTCTGCTATGGACTCGGAAAGCTGTGGAAGATGACCCAAGTCCTTGGGCCCCTGCACCCATTTGGGACACCAGGAAGAGGCTCCTGGCTCCTGGCTTCGGATTGGCGTAGCTCCAGCCATTGCAGCCATCCAGGGAGTAAGCCAGTGGATGGAAGACCTCTGTATTTCTGCCTCTCCGCTCTCTGTGTAACTCTGACGTTCAAATAAATAAATAAATCTTTTTAAAAAATCTTTCATTTCCCAAATGTTCTCTAGTAATTTGATGTTCTCACATTGTAGATTTAAGTCTCCAATGCATTTTGAGTGGATTTGTGTAAGGTGTAGGTAGGGGTCTTGTTTCATGCTTCTGCATGGGAGACCCAGTTTTCCCATCACCATTTTTTGAAGAGACTGTCTTGGCTCCAGACTTTCTTGCCTGATGGCTCTGGTTAAAACTTCTAGGAATATACTAAATAGCAATGGTGAGAATCCATAGGGGATAACTTCTTGGGAAAAACCCCAGAAGTACAGGCTATGAAAGCCAAAATTAACAAGTGGGATTACAAACTGAGAAGCTTCTGCACTGCAAAGTGAAGATGTAACAGACAGAATGGGAGAAAATGTTTGCAAAATAGGAAACCGACAAAAGATTAACTTCCAAAATATATAAAGAGCTCATGAAACTAAACAACCACAAAGCAAACAACCTAGTCAAGAAATGGGCGAAGGGCCTGAACAGACATTTTTCAAGAGACTAAATTCAAGTGGCCAATAGACACATGAAAAATGCTCAGGATCGTTAGCTGTCAGGGAATTGCAAATCAAAACCACAATGAAGTTGCACCTCACCCCCATTAGAATGGACCTCATACAGAAATCAACAAGTAACAAACGCTGGCGAGGATTTGGGGAGAAGGGTACGTTGGGAATGTAAACTAGTACAGCCACTGTGGAAGATAATATGGACATATCTCAGAAATATGAATACAGACCTACCGTATGACCCAGCCATCCCACTACTGGGAATTTACCCAAAGGAAATGAAATCAACATAAAAGAGTGATCTGTACCCCTCCATGTTCATCTCAGCTCAATTTACAATAGCTAAGATATGGAATCAACTCAGATGTTCATCAACTGAAGATTAGATAAAGAAATTATGGAATATATATATACACTATGGAATACTACACAGCAGGAAAAAATGAAATCTTTCCATTTGCAAGAAAATGGATGCAACTGGAAACCATTATACTTAGTGAAATAAGCCAGGCACAAATAGACATATACTGTATGGTCTCTCTCATCCATGGTAGCTGATAGAGTACCTAGAATGTAATCTATAAGAGCGAAACTGTCACTTTAAGATGCATTGATTTTGAACAGCCCTTCCCTTGACTGTTGAGAAACAATTATTTGTTTTTATGTCTGGTTTTGTTTTTTCCATCATACTAATTGGTGAACTCTCTACTTGTGTAGGTTTAATTTTATGAGTACAAAAATTAACTGAAAAGTTGATTTCTCTAAAAAATAAGAATGGGAAAGGAAGATGGAGGAGGAAGAAAGGCAGGAGTATGGGTGGGAGAGAGGTAGAGGGGGAAAGAAGCTTCTTGTTCCCAAATCTGTATACATCAAATGCATAAGTTGTATTACTTAAAAAAAATCTTTGGCTCACCCAGGTTCTTAATGTATTCTTTCAAGTTTTCTTAGTTGTAGGTTTTTCATTAAGAACTATGATCTGTTTTGAGTAATGAACTTAATTTTAATGAAGAAGGAGAAGGGAATAAAATATGTGAGAGCAAAGGCAATAAGCTGGGTGGTTCCAAGGTTACAGGGAGGCGACTAGTATGGGTGGAATTCGAAGACTAGGTGCTCGTACTCCAGTCACAAAGCTTGATCCATCAAGCTCCTTTGTGCCTCATGGCCATGTGCATATTAGTCTCTGGGCCTGAGATGCTCTGCTCCTCCATTTAGCCCAGGCAACTCCAACATGTCCTTTGGCTTACAATCTTCAGCCAGCACAAGTTTATAAGAGCAGGAGATACATGAGCATCTATTATTTGACTAAAGGTCCCTTAGTAACATATTATAAAGGGTTAATTTGTATTTTCCAGTAATGGTGGATCTGATTGCCATCAAGGCCAACATTAATACCTTTGGCCAAGGCAATCCAGTCAGTTCAATTAACTTCACTAATTCAGTTTTAGAATGCCGCTGGTTCTTTCAACCTTCCAGAAAAATTGAGGATGATCGGGACAAAAGTAATGCTATTTATGTTTGTAAAACTTCATATGATAACTTATGCAGTGGAGTGAGTACCTCTGTCTGGGACATTTCTCCAGGAGTGTACCATGAAGGAGAGATATTTTCTAATAGCCACTTAGGGACCACGACAGCATCAGCCTTCTTGTGTGGGAAAGCTTCTCCCCAGGCACAGAATATATAGACTATTGCAAGAATGTTGTGATATTCCACTGAGGATGGCAATTGAGCAAAAGCAGGTGTAAGTGTCATGGAGATCAGAATTTTTAATGAATGCAGGGTTTTTAATAATTGTTTCAGAAAGCACTAGGCCCTCCATTAATATACATTTAACATTGCATTTGCATTCTTTCCAATATCAAATTCATCTTATCCCAGTCTCCTGCATATAGTACTATTTATTAAATAGATATCATAGATCATTTGACTTCGATCTGTCTTATAGAGTTTATTAAATTTGAGCATTCTTACAGCTTCAGTACTAGCTTATTTATTATGAAAATTTGCTCAGGCATGTACCTAGTGTTCAGTTAATTCTTGTTCTTATTGTTGGGTTGGCATTTTTATGAAGTAATCAGCTTCTTAATCAGAGTACTGAGAATTCTTACCCAGGTCTATGGGATGGTCTTGAAGTTACCAGAAACTTGTACTTGTCAGAGTCATTTCCAAGAATCTCCTTGAAGATGAAATGTTTTAGGTCTATAGTTGTTTGCAATAGCTCTCAGGAAAGAAGAAGAGTAAAACAATGAACTGTTTGTGGATGGCAAAACTTAAAATGGTTGCAGTAAAGATCTGGTGAGAGTTTATTATGCTGTAGTAGACAATAAATTTTGCTCTTTCTGCAATATGCACAATTTTAGATATTAACTGGAATTATGACTGATAGGATTATATTAGAACTGTCAGATTTCTGGGAATTCATACAATTTTATAGATTTCTGAAATATAATTACAATATACTCATACAATATGACTTAAAGAATGGTTAGCATCATTTTTATTATTTGACAACAATTTCAATTGAAATCAACATTAAAAAGTCTAATTAGTTTAATAACTTCTGTTTTTAAGGCAGAGTAAATTCTTTTGAGGTATTTTATAGACCCATCTGTAAGCTCCTCCAAATTAGTTGAAAATTAAAAGGACTTAATTTAGGATTTGATTTTGGAAAGTTGCCAAAAGTTTTGAAACATTTTATTAAATAGGATCACAGATCACTGTGATGCAGTATTTATTCACTTAACCAGAGTGATAATTAAGAGATTTCAAAGGCAAATACAGAAAGCCATATCACTGTAGGAAAAAATGTAACTCTTTTAATAGAGAGTATTCAGGGCCAGCGCTGTGGCTCGCTTGATTAATCCTCTGCCTGCAGCGCCGGCATCCCATATGGGCACCGGGTTTTAGTCCCAGTTGCTCCTCTTCCAGTCCAGCTCTCTGCTGTGGCCCGGAAGTGCAGTGGAGGATGACCCAACTGCTTGGGCCCTGCACCCGCATGGGAGACCAGGAGGAAGCACCTGGCTCCTGCTTCGGATCGTTGCAGCGCCAGCCAAAGTGGCCATCTGGGGGTGAACCAATGGAAGGAAGACCTTTCTCTCTGACTCTCTCCCACTGTCTAACGCTGCCTGCAAAAAAAAAAAAAAAAAAAAAAAGGATTCAGTTTTAGTGAGCAATCCAATTCTTGATAAAGACAATATGAAACAGAAATGATCATGAAAGTATTGTGACAAAACACAGAACCTTTGTTTTCTAGATTGATTCCTTAGTTTTCTAGATTGATTCCTTAAAAAGTAAAGAAAAACCAGCTAAAATTCCTTAAAAGAAGGCCAATACTTCAGTAAATCTTATTTTTAATAGAAGGGACCAAATTCTAGATTTACACCAGTGTTTTTTTAATATCAATGATCAAATTTTCAAAATTCTAATTCCCTTCAAGTCTTCCACCCTAAAGATTCCTTTCCCACAAAACTTGTATAACTTCCATGTATCCACTCTGTTCTTCATTGCTTTTCCCCTTTTTAATTGTGGAACAATCAGTCCATTGTAAGACAAGTTACTCTCTTTTTCCCTTAACAAAACAAACAAAACAGCTCTTCTTTTTTATAGCTTTGCTTAGCAAAGCACATCTTACATCCTTCAATATTTGCATGTAGTATTGTTTTATTATTTCTAGTAATTTTAGATATGTACCTATTACATAGAATGCTTAACCCATAATTTCCAGTAAAAACTAGAAAGCAGGCAGCTGTGAAATGCCTGTCAGACACTGACATTCTACAACTTAACACCATTTCATAATTCTAGAAGCATCTGCTTCCTTACAGTACAAGTTTTCAATGTGGCACAGGACACATTTCCTGGCAGATCCAGCTGTCTCCAATCTCTCTGTGATAAGAAACTCAAGGGGAGGCACAATTTTATGTCTATGAGGTTGTATCTCACACTATATTAAGGTTTGTTTTAGGCTAGGCCTGGGAATTAGATTGTTCCATACACATTTCCCTCAGCCTCAACTTTCTGCCCTTGATGATAAGAATGTTAAACTTTTGAGCGTAGGGAAAATGGCTTTCACATGGGAATTTTATATTGTTTACATCAAGTTATTTATAATTATTTTTAACAATTATGTTTGGAATTCTCCTGAAAATGAGACATTAAACAGTTAGCTATCATCTTCAGTTATTTTCCTTGCCAAAGAATTTTATAATACATACACAAGGCCAGCGCCATGGCTCACTTGGCTAACCCTCCACCTGCGGCGCCGGCACCCAGGGTTCTAGTCCTGCTGGGGGTACTGGATTCTGTCCTGGTTGCTCCTCTTCCAATCCAGCTCTCTGCTGCAGCCCGGGAAGGCAGTGGAGGATGGCCCAAGTGCCTGGGCTCTGCACCCACGTGGGAGACCAGGAGGAAGCACCTGGCTCCTGGCTTTGGATGGGTGCAGCGCACCGACCGTAGCGGCCATTTTGGGGGTGAACCAACGGAAAGGAAGAGCTTTCTCTCTATCTCTCTCTCACTATCTAACTCTGCCTGTCAAAAAAAAAATACATACATGAAATGAGTTTGTTTTATAGGCAAACCTAGGTGGGAAAATTTATACATTTGTATTATACTTAACGCTAACAACTGCAAAGACATGCCTTTTTAAACCAAGCCAACAAACGCCAACTGGCTTTTATTGACCAAAGACTATCCCAGATCATGTGAACTTGGGCTAGTTTCCATCTATCAGAGTATGAGGAATACTTAATCTCTATAAGCACTTGTTTTTGTAAGCCGATTAAGCAAAACTATTTCATAAATTGATTATGTTAATGCCATCTAGAGGTAGAAAAATATCCTATATACATTCCTACAGACCAATGAAATACACATGCATACAGAAGCAGATCTTACAGCTTGAATTAAGAAAATTTAACCATATGTCAGGTCAAATAATACAAAGTTTATTAATTTGCTAAAGAATATCTGAATCCAAAATTTTTTTCTGCTAATGAGTGTGATTACTCATCCAGATGGCTAAGGCTTCGTACTAATATTTGTGTAAAAGACTTTTAAGATTTCTCATTTGCATTTTGTGAAGAGTCTTTCAGAAAGTCAGTTGCTGATTCATTTGGTTTCTTAGAAACCTCTGCATGCCAATCCAAAATATGTCTCACTGTTTTTGAGACATTTTTGGACTGTTTTTCTACTGTGCCTCACAAGTTAAAACTTCCCCACTGGGACCACTATAATTTTAAGTTGTTTTTAATAAGGTTAGCCCATCTTTCCAAAAAAAAACACACAGGTTTTGGGTCCATAATTTTTGGGCATAAAATTGGCTGCAACATGGGCTTCCAGACCCCTGGAATCCCATACTCTTTAGATATGGAGGAACCCATTTTCAAGTGGTACCTACCTGAGGTCTTTGCCTGGCCCAGCTCAGTTACTTATCATATCCAAACCTATTCTGAACCTTATTTAATTACGTAATTGCTTAAATCAAGTGGGAGAGCTTGAAACACAAATTTCTGGAGTTGACTCCAAGAGGGAGCCCACCTACCCTCTACCTATGATAACATTTAGAGCAGTGGGCCCCAAGAGGCTTGTGCGTGGAGACTTGGAGGTCTCCTTCAGATACCACTGCTGACATCCAAGTGTTAAGAAGCGAAACTGGAGATAAATTCAACTGGGCAGTTTATTTGAGCAAAGAGTGACTCAGAAACCAGGCTGCGCTCAGAACTAGAGAAGTTCAGAGAGCTCTGATCAGCAGCACCAGCAATGACCGTTCAGAATGTGCACTTGGACTCCAGGGAGAGAAAGTTGACTGGCTGCAGCCTTACTTTGGCATAGTCTGAACAGCTGGGTTCCTGGTGAAAGCCTGGCTGTTTGTGATAGACTGAAACCTGGTTATCTGTTACAGAAACAATTAAGTTAGGGTTTGGTTGGTTTATGTGTGTGTGAGGTTATAATGTTAATAGGAGCCCAGTGCCTCTGGCTGTTGGCCTCCTGCTTGTTTTGCTGTAACAGAGCACACGTGTGGCCCAGGGGCCTCTGCTGACCTCCCTCTGTGCTCCCTGATGGCAGCTGATAGACTCCCAACCTCTCTACCAGATTCAGAGGAGGAGCTGCCTGTTAGGGAGAACAAAATTTATCCGTAAGATGAGGATGATTGAAATACAGGTGCTCCTAGACTTATGATGGGGGTTATGTCCTGATAAACTCATCCCAAGTTCAAATATTGAAGGTGTGGTGACTGTACTGAGTCTAGCAATACAGAACCCTGTAGGGTACTGAGCATTTCTCCTTGGCTTCATGCAGTGGACTGGGAGCTACAGTTCACTGCTACTGCCCAGCATTTTGAGAGAATATCTTATCACCTATCACTAGCCCAGGAAAAGACCAAAATTCAAAGGACAGTTTCTACTACATGTATATAGCTTTCACACCATTGTAAAGCCAGAAACCTGAAAATTGAACTGTCATAAATTGAGGACCTCCTGCATAGGATAAAAATGAAATAGTACACGTGAAACTGTTAAGCACATGCTAAGTAATGTTATCATTATTTAAAAATTTCAGGGGTTTATTTTCATTTTATTTGAAAGGGAGAGAGGGAGGTAGAGGGCATTCCCACCCACTGGTTCACTTCCTAAATGCCCACAACAACCAGGGCAGGGCAGGCTAAGGGTAGAAGCCCAGAACCCAGTGTAGGTTTTCCAGGTGGGTGACAGAGACCCAGTACTGGAGCTATCACTCGCTGCCTCCCAGAATCTACCTCAGTGGGAATTTGGACTGGAGGCTGTGAAGATGGACTCAATACACACATTCTGATAAAGGATGTAGATGCTCCAGTTACATCTTAATCACTATGCCAAATGTCCACCTCTGTTATTAATTTATGTATATTTTTGGATTAAAAGAGCTGCATCCTAAAGGAGGAATAAAGGAACTTGATTCTCAGATGTATGTGAGAGTATGAATCAAAAAGATCTCACAAACACAGCCAGTGAATGCGTGTGTGTGTGTGTATGTGTGTGTGGTAAGAAGTTTAATTGTTGGGGGCTGGCGCTGTAGCATAGCAGGTAAAGCCACCGCCTGCAGTGCTGGCATCCCATATGGGTGCCGGTTCAAGTACCAGCTGCTCCACTTCCCATCCAGCTCTCAGCTATGGCCTGGGAAAGCAGTAGAAGATGGCCCAAGGACTTGGGCCCCTGCATCCATGTGGGAAACCTGGAAGAAGCTCCTGGCTCCTGGCTTCGGATCGGTGCAGCTCCAGCCATTGTGGCCATCTGGGGAGTGAACCAGCAGATGGAAGACCTCTCTCTCTCTCTCTCTCTCTCTCTCTCTCTGCCTCTGCCTCTCTGTAACTCTGCCTTTCAGATAAATAATTCTTTAAAAAAAAAAGAGAAGTGTAATAGCTCTGGAAAATTATTTGTTGTTGTTTTGTAAAATTGAACCATCGTTAACCCTACGATAGAGAAATTCCACTCCTAGTTAATTATCCAAGTGCAGCTCATGTTCCTGCCCGCCATGAGACATGTACAAGGATGTTCACAGATGTCTTATCTATAAGACCAAAGAAAAAACCGGCAATAATAGTGGATGTTCTAATTATATTCCTGACTATATGTGTGTTTCTTAAGTAAGTATGAGATTAGATCTGGACCGAGACAATTTATTTTATCATATTAAGTGGCTATTCATCTATTTCTTTTTTATTAAGAAGATTAAAATATTTGTTGATCGAATTTACTCAATACATTTGCTGCATCGCTCATGAAAATTATTTGATCATAACTAGGTAACTAGATTATTAATTGTGTTAGCATATGACACAGTGAAGCATAAATAGATTTCATTTAATATAAGTTTTTCAATTCTGGAATATACTTTATTAGCATAGATGTGTTATCAAATTATATCAGGATATTATTTGCTAATAGTTTATTAAATAGTTTTCTATTAATATTTACAAAGAAATTTGACATGTACTTGACTTTTCCTGTTAAATATTTGCTGAATTCCAATGTTGATATTACTTCATTAAAAATATTTAGGTTTCATTCTCTTTTCATGTTCTGAACCAGTTCAGATGATGTTAGAAGTACGTGTTTAAATATTTGTTGAAATTCCTCTGTGAAACTGTCTGAGCCCATTGCTTTTTTAAGGGTGAAAGTGGTTAAAAAGAGCTCTTTGGTAGTTTCTCTATTTTTTTTCTTAAAATTTGGCCTATTGAGATTTACTGTCAGATAAATTGTAAAATTTTTCTAGAAAATTATATATTTTATTTAGCATTTCAAATTTACTTGCAGAGTTGAGCAAAGAAGTCTATATAATTGGTGCAATGATCTATAGTTCTAGTTATTTCTTTATTCTTAAGAAAAAAAAATTGCCTCTTTGTGGTTCCTTTTGCCATAGATTGTTGCTATGTAACAGATCATTCTGCATCTCAGAGGTTTAAAACCTCAAGCACTTATTTCTTGCTTGCCAATCTACAGGTTTGCTGCAACCCAGCTCTGGTAGGCTGAACTGCCACTGCCCAGTTCCACACTCCACACGTCTCCTATCCTCTCCAGCCCAAAGGTCACCTGAGGTCACGCTGCACAAGGTGAGTGGCAGGAATACAGGAGAACAAAGGACACATATGATGGCTCTGAAGTCATCCAACCTCGTACTTACTCACTGTCATTTATAGCCACATTTTCCATTGTCCAATGCAAAATCAACATCAATGATGAGAGCAAATATACTCTTTTCACTATACTTGGTGTTACTTTAACCTCTCAGGACAATAAGAGCAGCTATATAACTCTGAGTGGGCATTAAGAACTGAGGAAAGATTCATTCTACCGCAGTTCACTTTTTAATTTTTTTTTAAACTTTTATTTAATGAATATAAATTTCCAAGGTACGACTTATGGATTACAATGGCTTCCCCCCAATACCGTCCTTCCCACCCACAACCCTCCCCTTTCCCACTCCCTCTCCCCTTCCATTCACATCAAGATTCATTTTCGGTTATCTTAATATACAGAAGATCAGCTTAGTATACATTAAGTATGGATTTCAACAGTTTGCTCCCACACAGAAACATAAAGTGAAAAATAATAGATGATTTTTTTTAAATGATGATGAAATCAGAGCAGACCTATTGTCATGTTTAATCCCAGTGAGAGTCAAGTTGGGAATTGATAATTTCTTCTTCTTTTTTTTTTTTTTTTACAGAGGATCAGTTTAGCATGCATTAAGTAAGGATTTCAACAGTTTGCACCCCCATAGAAACACAAAGTGAAATATATTGTTTGAGTACTCGTTATAGCATTAAATCTCAATGTACAGCACATTAAGGATAGAGAGCCTACATGAGGAGTAAGTGCACAGTGACTCCTGTTGTTGACTTTACCAATTGACACTCCTGTCTATGGCATCAGTAATCTCCCTATGCTCCAGTCATGAGTTTCCAAGGCTATGGAAGCCCTCTGAGTTCTCCGACTCTTATCTTGTTTAGACAAGGTCATAGTCAAAGTGGAGGTTCTCTCCTCCCTTCAGAGAAAGGTACCTCCTTCTTTGAAGACCTGTTCTTTCCACTGGGATCTCACTCGCAGAGATCTTTTGCCAGAGTGTCTTGGCTTTCCATGCCTGAAATACTCTCATGGGCTTTTCAGCCAGATCCGAATGCCTTTAGGGCTGATTCTGAGGCCAGAGTGCTATTTAGGACATCTGCCATTCTATGAGTCTGCTGAGTATCTCGCTTCCCATGTTGGATCACTCTCCCCTTTATTTACTCCATCGGTTAGCATTAGCAGGTACTAGACTTGTCTATGTGCTCCCTTTGACTCCCAGTCCCTCCACCATGACCAACTGTGAACTGAAATTGATCACCTGGAACAGTGAGATGGCATTGGTACATGCCACCTCGATGGGATTGAATTTTTTAACAGACCAACACACTACTCAAAACTTGCTATAGTCTCACCCAATTATCAGGGATCTCATTTCTTTCAGTTGGTTCCTCTTGACTGGGAAAACTATGAAATTATTTATTTTTAAAATTTTTATTTACTGGAAGGAGGGATGAAGGCAAGCACTCCCACCCACTGGCTCACTCCACAATGTCAGCAATGGCTGTGGGGCTTGGCCAGGCTCAAGCTGGAATCTAGAAACTCCATCCAGATGGCAGGGTCTGATCGCTGGAGCCACCACCTGCTGCTCCTAGGGTGTGCGTTGGCAGAAATTCGGAGTTGGGTGTGGAGCTGGAACTTGAATCTTGGCACTTTGGGCAGGTAAACTAGTAGGCCAAATGCCCACCCCAGGACTGTGAATTTAAAGAAAAACTGTTTTCCTTTACTTATCCAATATGCATGGATCCAGCAGGGTCAGGCTAACCTCCACAAGTGCACCCATTTGGAAAGAGGATAAAGCAGCATGTGGCCATCGGTGGTTTGCAGCAATACTCAACATCCTATGGGCAAATGGTGTCTGGTCCTTTATCTTGGGAGTAGTATTAGCCTAATTATTTTCTTATTACCCTGAGAGTAGTTCTCTATTTTATTGTTCACGATGGCTCTTGACTGTGTTCTCTGGAAGATTCATTCTTCATCATCATTATATTCCTTAGGCACTTATAAAGCACGCATTAAAGAATATGCTCTCTCAATTCCTGTCAGTAGAAAAGCTCAGGAGATGAAATGGCTCTTACATCTTAAACAGTTACAGTCTTAACCTTGGCTGGCAGCACTTTAAACAGGCCAGCTCGTATGTTCTAAAGAGAAGAAATGAAATGGAAACATCTACTTATCACAATGCAGTAATTCAAGACTGAAAACAAAGAGCCCATATGAATTGGAAATTTTCAAATTATCTCAAAGAATTTTTGTTGCAAACCTATATAATCAAAATAAAATTTTAAAACTATTTCCAGCAATTCTGATGTACACAGGCATTTCTTCCTTTCCTTTCCTTTCCTTTCCTTTCCTTTCCTTTCCTTTCCTTTCCTTTCCTTTCCTTTCCTTTCCTTTCCTTTCCTTTCCTTTCCCTTTCTTTCTTTCTTTCTTTCTTTCTTTCTTTCTTTCTTTCTTTCTTTCTTTCTTTCTTTCTTTCTTTCTTTCCTTCCTTCCTTCCTTCCTTCCTTCCTTCCTTCCTTCCTTTCTTCCTCTCTTTCTTCCTTTCTTTTTTTAATTTTAGCTCCCGTGTATAAGGGATAACAGGTGGTATTTGCCTTTCTTTGTTTATACATTTGTCAAGACAATGCTTAAGTGTTGTGCTACTAGAGATTTAATGACCTGTGATTACTTTAAAATTTACTATATATGAGTGAAAGGGTCATTTTCCCATTCAATTGTTTATAGCCATTGTCTATATTCCCATTAAACTGTGTTTTTACTTTTTCTTGGTAAACTTCTTACTTGGTGGAGTAGTAAGCCTTTTTACTGTAATAGTAAATTAGAACATTTATCTCAAAAGCAAAAATGTCAGTAAGAAAGGAGGAAGAAAGGAGGGTGGGAGAGAGAAATGGGGAGGAGGGTGGAAGGAGGAAGGGAACATCAATATGTTGTTAGAATTGTATTTATAAACCATATTGAATCTGTTAAAAACTAATTAAAATAAAAATTAAAAAATTAAAGAAAGCTGTCACCCAACTGACTGAACACCAAAAAGGAAACCTGTTGAAGTGAAATGGACACTATGGGAAACGGTGACTTGATCAGCATAGCCCTGACTGTTAATGAACAACTTAATACATTATCCCTCTTAGTAGTTTTTTTGTCTGTTCTACTTAATATGACTGGTTTAATTCTGTAATTATCACACAGTTATTCTTAAGTGTTGAAATTTAACTGAAATGTGATCCCTGTTAAACATAAGAGTAGGAATAAGAGAGGGAAGAGATGTACAATTTGGGACATGCTCAAGCTGACTTGCCCCAAATGGTAGAGTTAGAAACATACCAGGGGACTCCAATTTAATCCCATCAAGGTGGCATGTACCAATGCCATCTCTCTATTCCAAGTGATCAATTTCAGTTCACAATTGATCATAATGAAAGGACTAAGAGTCAAAGGAAGCACATAAACAAGTCTAGTACCTGCTAATACTAACTGATAGAATAAATAAAGGGGAGAGTGATCCAACATGGGAAGCGAGATACTCAGCAGACTCATAGAATGGTGGATGTCCTAAACAGCACTCTGGCCTCAGAATCAGCCCTAAAGGCATTCGGATCTGGCTGAAAAGCCCAAGAGAGTATTTCAGGCATGGAAAGCCAAGACACTCTGGCAAAAAACAAACAAACAAACAAAAACAAAAAAACAAAAAACCCTAAATGAAAGATCTCTGTGAGTGAGATCCCAGTGGAAAGAACAGGTCTTCAAAGAAGGAGGTACCTTTCTCTGAAGGGAGGAGAGAACCTCCACTTTGAATATGACCTTGTCTAAACAAGATAAGAGTCGGTGAACTCAAAAGGCTTCCATAGCCTTGGAAACTCATGACTGGTGCATAGGGAGATTACTGATGCCATAAACAGGAGTGTCAATTTGTAAAGTCAACAACAGGAGTCACTGTGCACTTGCTCCTCATGTAGGATCTCTGTCCTTAATGTGCTGTACATTGAGACTTAATGCTATAATGAGTGCTCAAACAGTATATTTTGCTTTGTGTTTCTATGGGGGTGCAAACTGTTGAAATCTTTACTTAATGTATACTAAACTGATCTTCTGTAAAAAAAAAAAAAAGAAGAAGAAATTATCAATTCCCAACTTGACTCTCACTGGGATTAAACATGACAATAGGTCTGATCTGATTTCATCATCATTTAAAAAATCATCTATTATTTTTCACTTTATGTTTGTTTGGGAGCAAACTGTTGAAATCTTTACTTAATGTATGCTAAACTGATCTTCTGTATATAAAGAGAATCGAAAATGAATCCTCATGTGAATGGAAGGGGAGAGGGAGTGGGAAAGGGGAGGGATGCGGGTGGGAGGGACGATATGGGGGGGAAGCCATTGTAATCCATAAGCTGTACTTTGGAAATTTATATTCATTAAATAAAAGTTTAAAAAAAATTAAAGAAAGCTAATCACTAAGAAGAAAATATAAAATTTTACAATATTTAAATACATGATAATAAAATCACTGTTTATCTATATTCTACCTACAGGATCCTCAGTAGAGCCCTTTACATGCATAAGATGAGTCCAAAACATCTATGAATATAGTCTTTTGATTTCTTCCCAGTACTCATAAGTAATCCTAGAGAGAAGCATATATCAAAAAGAAGTATGGCTGTGACTATGGACCCCAGGGTTACCAAATATTCAAAAAACACATGAATTTTTTGAGAGACTTGGATCCTGGCTTATGGTCTATGAATATTTGCTACATTTTCTTGGTTCATACACTTAAACACCATTGTATCTTCTTTTCAGATTGTTCTTTCACCCTCAGTGGTTTTTTTGTCCCAAATTCAATATTGGTTTCAATTTTGTAGGAAATCAAAATTGTAAAAAAAAAAAAAAGAAAGAAAAGAAAATCAAAATTGTGACCCTGACCTGCTCTTCTACTATCTTTATTCTTTAGTTTCCATACTTTCTGAATCACTTTGCTTTAGGTGTGCTTGTACACAGCATAGAGTTGAGGTTTGCTTTGGATTGCAATCTGAAAAATGTTTTTAAAAGTGAGCTTTCACTCTGACCTCAGAATCAGCCCTTAAGGCATTCTGGTCTGGCTGAAAAGCCCATGAGAGCATTTCAGGCATGGAAAGCCAAGAAACTGTGGCAAAAAATGTCCTACGTAAAGGACCCCAAGTTTTCATTATACAATGCTCTTTGCTTTCAAGCCTGGTGAATACCTTTCTAATTGCTCTTTAGCCCTGCTACTAGTAGACCCAGGAGCTTATCACTGGATCCAATCCTTTTTTTTTTTTTTTTCTTTTTGGCTGGCATCTGCAATGCCCCAATACACCTTTTTAATTCAGAGAACTCCTAGTCTCAAGAGTTTTGATTGCATAGCTTATACCCTTAAGCATGATTCAAATGTTCATTCGTCTTATAATTTTTAAAATGAAGGTATTATAAATAACATGTGGAAGACCTTTGATGATACTGGAGAAAGTTGAAGCCAATTTCATATCAATGGGCCTTGATTTGCCTGGTTTAATCAATATCTCCAAAGTTTTATGCCATGAATGATAATTTATACCATGAATATTATTTAATTGTGTGAGAAGTTTGTTTTAATGTTTCATGAAAGGAGGGTTATTAGGCTTTCATCAAGAATTACCCCTTTGATTAAACTATTATTATTCAGGAGAAAATAAAACTGGGCCTGAGTCATTTTGAATATGGTAATGTAACTTTATAAATATTAGCAGCTTCTTTAGTTGATGCAGTTTTACTGAAATATCAATTTGTAGTAGAAAAATATAGAAGGATTTTTATATTAAAACTGTTCTGATTTTTTAAAAATTTATTTGTATTTATTTTAAAGAGAGAGAGAGAAATCTTTTATCTACTGGTTCACTCTCCACATACTTGCAAAAGCTGGGGCTGGACAAGGCCAAATGCCCCAGGAACTTGGAACTCGACCCAAGTCTTCCATGTGAGTGCCAGGGACCCAACTACCTGAGCCACCAGTGCTGCCTCCAAGGGTAGACATTAGCAGGAAGCTGGAATTGGAGCTGGAGGTAGGGTCAAGTCCGGGCACTCTGATAAGTGATGTGTGTGTCCTCAGCAGTACCTTAGTTATTGCACCATATACCTGCCCCTAATGTGATTCTTACCTAGAATTTGGGGGTGCAGAGTTCTCAGAGTTTCTTTGTTTCATGCTCTTCAAAGGAAAAATTGTTTGAAATTGAGGAGCGTCATAGAATATTTAATAAAATATTTTTTATTAAATAAACATCTGTCCTTTTCCACTTGAGGATATTTCTGCTTACTATGAGAAAAACTGCAAAACAAAGCAACAACTGCCATCTCCAAACCTTATTGTGGTGGTTTGAAAAATCTGTACACAAATTTTATGACACTGGTTCCTTTAAAGGGTGGAGTTTAGTGCCCCTCCCTTTGATACAGGTTGGACTTGATTCCAATGACTAGATCATGGTGGATATGATAGTGGGAAGATTCCAAGAATAGGTAAAGAATAATCATTGTGTGTTCATCCTTTTTTAAAAAGATTTTTATATTTGAAAGGCAGAGTTAGAGAGAGAGAGAGAGAGAGAGAGAGAGAGATCTTCCATCCACTGATTCACTCCCCAGATGGCCACAACAACTGGGCCTGGGCCAAGTAAAAGCCATGAACCTGGAGCTTCCTCCATGTCTCCCATGTGGTGCAGGGGTCCAAGCACTTGAGCCATCCTCCACTGCTTCCCTAGGCATATTAGAAAGGAGCTGGATCAGAAATGGAGCAGCTGGGTCTCAAACTAGCACCAATATGGGATGCTGGCATTGTTGCAATTGACAGCTTAACTCTGTGCCACAAGCTGGCCCTGTGTCTTTGTCCTTGATCTCCCTTTTGAAGGCTCTATCTGTGGGGAAGGCCAGCTGCCATGCTGTGAGGACACTCAAGCAGCCCTGGAGAGCACTGATGTGAAAAGCAGCCGAGTCTGCTGACAACAGCAAGAAACCCAGCCCTTCTTCAGGAAGCCGAGAGTGACCTGTTCTGGTCTTGAGTCTGGCGGTGACAGCAGCCTCAGATGGTGCCTTTACTGTGATCTCATTGGAGACCTTGAGCCAAACCACCCAGATAAGCCACACCTGAATTCCTGATCTATAGCGCCTGTCACATAACAAATACTTGCTTTAAGTCCGTAAGTTCTTAGGTAATGTGTTACATAGCAATAGACAGATACAAAAACTTAGTGCAGAGAGCTGGCATTGTGGCCTGTTGTGGCACAGTGGGTTAAGCCTGTGCTTACAACATCGGTATCCCGTATCAGAGTGCTGATTGAGTCCTAGCTGCTCCACTTCCAATCCAGCCCTCTGCTAAGGTGTTTGGGAAAGAAGCAGAAGGTGGCCTAAATGTGTGAGATCCATGTGGGAGGCCCGGATAGAGTTGCTGGCTCCTAGCTTTGGCCCTGGCCCAGCCCTGACTGTTGCAGCCATTTGAGAAATGAACCAGAGGTTGGAAGATTTCTTTCTCTGTCTCCACCAGTCTCTCTGTCACTCTGCCTTTCAAATAAATAGAAATAAATCTTAGAAAAAAATCCAAAAAAACTTACTGTGGCCAATTTCACACCCTCTGTGTGAACACTGGCCTTGTATCTGTATTCCATAGATTATAAGGCAGCCAGCCTAAGATTCATCTCTTGTTTGTTTACATTTTAATTTTTTATTTCAAAGACCTTAATAAACCTCTAACTCCTTAAGAGTTGATAATAAAGAAAAATATGAAAACTTTAAAATTTTCTGGATCTGATGGAAGAAAAAGATCAATTTTTTTTTCCTCCAATTAAATTGAGTCTGCTGTTCAGGTAAGGGATATCAAGAGCCTAAATGGCTTTTGGCAAATATTTCCAAAAAAAGAGTGACTGAAATGGAAACTCCTGTGTTCCTCATGTCGTAAAAATGCTAATAACTAAGAAAACAACAACAACACAACAACAAATTCTGTGAACTTATCATCTAATACTCCATGTTTGCTGGAAAAATGGAATGAGCTGAAATGCATCATTGGATGAATACAACATGGGAAGAAAGCCTAGGTCAGTCCAAGGCCTTGAGACAATAAGGAAATAAAATGAGAAATAAATAGGAATGCACCAACCCTGTTGACTGATGATTGCTTTGCAAAGTGTAGGGGCTAAGGCAGGCCCCTGGTGCACCCCTGGAAACACACCAACCTGAAGTCTGGACCAGTGTCTGCCAGAAGACATGTGCTGGCATAATGAGTGCTCAGTGACCAAACAGTCCTTCTACCTCATTTCCACCTCGAGACCATCAGATTGCTTTTGCAGTACTTGACCAGGAGCCGTGGAAGTCCTCCTTTTCCCAAACATCCCCCTGCTTAAATTATGCTGCTTTGAATTTCAGCTCAACAAACAGTCCCTAAATGTGTTCTAAAAAATCTGCAGAGATGACATTAAGGGAAAATTGGTTTATTTTGATAGAAGATTAAAATGTATAATTTAAGAACAATGTATTTCTTCAGAGAATTCATCTCACCACATCACCTCATACAACTGTTGTCAGCACAAATCGCATATGGAACATGCTGACCTTCGTGGGAGTCACCACCAAGAAGCTTAATGTTTGCTGCCACTACTGAGTTTCCAGAGTTCGGTGGAAACTCTCCTATCTTTTAGCTACACTTTGAGCTGATGATGTGAAGGAAGTGGGGCTTAATTTTTACTCCAGGTCCGTGTCATGCATAAGGAAAGGAATTCTTAATGCTGGCATATAGAAAGTAAATTTTATTCAGAAGGTGAGAAAGTGAACACACACACACACACACACACAAGCATAGGTGGGGAGTGGGCAAGTAGGAGAAAGGCGATGGGAGGAGGGGAGGCAGAGAGAGGGCGTCTCGACTTCTCTTGTCCTGGTTTGCAGAGAGAAGAGAAAGCAACCTTTTCCCAGTTGTTGGCCTCTTTTATGAGGTTGGAGGGGAGTGGTTATTCACACGGTGCCCCTCTCACCCCCAAATTCCCAGGGGAAGAAGGTACATCCCCAGAGGGCAGAGGTTTGATGGACAAATATTACACATGGCAAGGAGGGGTGGGGGTGGCTTTTGACTTCCAACTCTGCAGTCCCAACCTAGCTACCTGTTTTTCCCACATCACATACAGGTTTTATTTTAGCTATTAGAATGCAGAGTCCAGTTGGTCTAAATGCCAAAACTTCAAGCTCTTGGGCGTTGTAGAAGTCTCAGCTTTCCCACCTCGGCTCAGTTTTGAATGTTCTGTGGAAATTGATCATGGAGAAAATGGAAGTGAGAGCCTGCTTGATTTGTTTGCTTCCCATTTGCAACACCAGTCTCTAAGGTGATGCTGTCAAGAGGGTGGACCTTCGTGAGCGGGGTTAGTGCCCCTTCACCTCCTTCACCGTGTAAGGAGAGAGGGAGACGCTGCAGACTGTGAACCAGGGAGTGAGCCTGAACTGCTCTGAGTCTGATGTCACCTTCATCTTGTACTTTCCAGTATTCCAAACTGTGAGAATGAAATCTCTATTACGTACAAGCCGCCCAGTTTATGGTAGCCTGTTAGAGTCATCTGAACGGAGACAGATACTGCCTTCTGTCTTCTTTCTACATCATTCCCACTTTCTTGCTGCCTTTCCCTGCACCTCCAGGATTAAGCACAGAGGAGGGAAGGCTGGTGGCACAGGGCAGAGTCTTACACAATCAGATCTGCCCTGGTGGCTGAGCTGGGAGAGAAGGCTACAGTGGAGCAAGACAGTGCCCGCCTGTGGTGGGAATGAGCGCAGCTTCCCAGAGTGGCTCGGCAGAGTGCACACTGTGCAAAGTAGCTGGGTCCGAGTCATCGTGAAAGCCTTGCCTGTAGAGATGTGCCCAGCAGGGTGAGAATTCTGTTGTAAGTAGGGCCTGAAGAGGGCTTCTTTCAGGTTAGCCAGAACAGCAGGGCCAGACGTTGGTCAGTAGGAAGTCCCCAATGAGGAGTCCTGCCCAGGTGTTCCACTAAAAAGACACAGCATTTGGGTTTATGTCAACCCCAGGGGACACCAATGCCAGATGACACCAGCATGAGTTGGATAAATACGGGGTCTTTCCCCATCCTGTCCTGCAGACACAGTTATAAGCAGGTGGCAGATGGAGTCAAAGGTGGCAAATACTAGAGGAGAAGATGGTGCCTTCACTGCTTGCCTGAGACAGGTTTCTTCAGAATGGGGTGGCCTGAGATTCAGTAGGAGAAGCAACGCTGCTTTGGCTGAGAGACTGATGCTTAAAGACTGAGCTGGACTTTTCAAGCCATCCAAGTGGGATGTTTGTTAATATCTGAAAGTGACTTGCAAAATATCATCTGATTGACACGTTGCCTAGGTGTGATGAGACGGCACGACTGAAAGTCACGGGCACTTTGCAGGTGCTCAACCACTGTGAGGTGTTCTTGTTGGCCTCTTAGTGTCTTTGTTATCATACAGAGTTCTCTTGCTCAGCCCTGGTGTGGAAACATCCCTTGTGGAAAAAGCAGGGTGAGAGACTCACAAGGCACTTTTGTCCAACTGTTCGAGTTCCTTTATGAAGGTACAGATAAGTACTCAGTAATTCTCATATATTTAATAAAATATGCTCAATTAAAACTTAATGTGATTTCAGTGATCATTTCCTCTTGGCTAAGCTGAAATAATGAGGGAAAATGAGGTGGGTCAGGTATATTACTGAATCCAACTCTAGAAGCCCGGGCGAGGGTGAGCTGAGAAGTGGCCGGCTGGAGAGACTGCTCCACTTCCAGACTTTGTGAGAGGACTGTAAGGGTGACATGAAGAAGGGCAGGGCTCAGGGTGAGCATCCCCATCCTCCCAGGTTCTTGCTGCTCAGGTACTTTTATCGCTGCCTTTGTGAGGTGCACTTGCTCCAAGCTGGATATGATGCCTATGAAGGGAGCAGCTGAGCAGATTAAATGCTTGCTAATCATCCTCCTGGACGTTGCTTACCTGTGAGGATTGCATTTTGCTGCTATTTTTGTTGTGAACACATTTTTGTTTCAGAGCAGCTTTACATTTACAGAATTACTGTGAAGGTACCAGCGTCCTCATCGAGCCCACATGCCGTCTCCCCTCTGGCTAACATCTTGACTTTAGCATTACATTTCTGACAACGAATGAGCACTATTTATACATTATCATTAAGTAAAGTCCACATTTTGTTGAGATTTCTTCAATTTTTTCCTAATGTCCTTTTTCTGTCCAGGACACTACACAATGTTTGATAATGGCACTCTTATGGGGACCCAATTTTATCAATCATAAAAAAAACATAGTGCTTACGTACAATTCCTTTTACCTTTGTTCTGATGAATTTTACTTACTTTCCAAGTTAGTTACATCTGCACCTTGTTTCCCTATCACTTTTTTTTTTCTGACAGGCAGAGTTAGACAGTGAGAGAGAGAGAGACAGAGAGAAAGGTCTTCCCTCCGTTGGTTCACCCCCCAAATGGCCACTAAGGCCGATCCGAAATCAGGAGCCAGGTGCTTCCTCCTGGTCTCCCATGCGGGTGCAGGGCCCAAGCACTTGGGCCATCCTCCACTGCCTTCCCAGGCCACAGCAGAGAGCTGGACTAGAAGAGAAGCAACTGGGACAGAACCGGTGCCCCAACCGGGACTAGAACCTAGAGTATCGGTGCTGCAGGCAGAGGATAGCCTAGTGAGCCACGGTGCCATCCTCCCTATCACTTTCAGTGAGGTTGTTTAAATAATTTATAATGTAGTTGGATCCTTTCGTTGAATTCTCCATCCTATCCTATTATAGATTAGGACATAATCAAAGGTAGCTATTGCTAACATTTTTTTTAATGGTTGACTAACACTCTTGGTTTAATGGCCTGTAATTTACATAGGCAACTGCCTATTGCTAAATATGTTGCCAACTGTCTTTTATGATCTGTTATAAGTATTGTGGTCAATCATCCTTACATATTAACCTTTGTGCACACTATTTTATTATGTGAAATCTCTATAGATAATTAAAACACTCAGTGGAAGAGTCTGAAACATTTTAAGGCACATAATTTTTCAAATTGCCCTCTGAAAGCTATAAACTTCCCCAGAACTAAATGAGAAGTCTGGAAAGAATGAAAATCATGATTTAAAAATGACTTTTTTCTAGATAATATATAAAAAAAAGCCCTGTATCTTTTACTATAATGTACGAGGTTGGTATTTTTTTTTTTTTTTTGACAGGCAGAGTGGACAGTGAGAGAGAGAGACAGAGAGAAAGGTCTTCCTTTGCTGTTGGTTCACCCTCCAATGGCCGCCGCGGCTGGCGCGCTGCGGCCGGCGCACCGCGCTGATCCGATGGCAGGAGCCAGGAGCCAGGTGCTTTTCCTGGTCTCCCATGGGGTGCAGGGCCCAAGCACCTGGGCCATCCTCCACTGCACTCCCTGGCCACAGCAGAGGGCTGGCCTGGAAGAGGGGCAACCGGGGCAGAATCCGGCGCCCCGACCGGGACTAGAACCCGGTGTGCCGGCGCCGCTAGGCGGAGGATTAGCCTAGTGAGCCGCGGCGCCGGCGAGGTTGGTATTTTTCATCATTTCCGTTTCTTCTTTCTGGCTTACCTCACACGTTCCTTATGTAGCTTTCTTTTGAGTCAAAGCTCTGTTTTCCATGTGCGCTCAGCAATATGACTGTTCAGCTGAACACCCTCCACGCCCCACCCCTGCCTTACTAGTAACGCTGGACATTCCCACTTGGTGAGACTTCCTAGAGATCTTGCTTTTGGAATACAGACGCTGAAGGGGATTCCCTGTTCCTTCTGACCATTTTCCTCTCTATCTGCTCCCAGACACAGGATTTAATTCCTCTGTGGCTATAATTATCAAGAAGTTATATCGGTTGCTTTATTCTCTTTGAAGTGCTGTAGATGCTTGAAGAAGCTTTTCATGCAGTCATTCTCCTGGGACATAGTCTCAAAACTCTTCGGATGGAGCAAGGGGTTTGCATTTGCAACAATCCTGTCCGTGTGCACTGCAGAGGATTCTTCTCTGCCGACCTACACAGGGCAGTTTTTAACCTCAGAAACATTGCCTGCCTCAAGCAACACTTCTAAATCAGAGACCTTCTGACGCGTCTCTCAAGGAGGTCTACCGCAGGCTGAGTCCAGGGACTTCTCCTCAGTTGGATCGTATGGTGTCCAATTCTTGGAGTTCCCATGGTTTGTCCTACTGGCTTTTTGGTTCTTTCAACCTGGAGACTTGAACATGATACTAGTCCATGGGAGATGACAGAGACCAACACAGGGCTGGCTGGTGGCAGCTGTCAGGAGCCCTGCTACCTACAGTGTAGGCTTGGACAAGCCACTCCACAATCCAAGCTTCAAGAAAGATGGTTGGTGAGGCAGACAAGGGAACTGAACAAGGCGATTCCTCAACCCCAAGGATTCTTCTGGCTCTGTGTCTGATTTGACTCGGTTTCATGTTCACACATCAAATATCTGGAAGGTACCAGAAAGACCCAATCTAAAGACTACAATTCTATTCCTGAACTTCTTCCCCCTTGGAAAGGTCATGTCCATGCCCAAACCTCCCCTTCCTCCCCTCCCCCACTCATCTATGGAGCCAGAGCAAGAGGCCAGCAGCGATTCTCTAACACAGCAGACTTTCTGCTTCACCCCTCACATTCTTTCTTGCTAAATTTAGCCATCTCTTTTTTTTTTCCTTTCCTGAAAAGGAGCTATGAGAAAAAAAATCACTTATCCTCAAACTCCAATTATGCTTTGAACAGAAAAATGTTCAGAACTTGGAAATGCTACATTTTCCAAGAATTTAAATGCAGAGCAGAATCACCCAATGGCTACTTCATCTTACTTTAATTTTATTGCATTTAGTATTAATTTAAAACAGAAGCCGGTGGAGCAGAGGGGATGGGGATGGCTATGAAGCTGGGAGCCTGGGAAAGCAGATAGCATCCCTCGCCTCCCCCTTCCCTTGGTGACTCGATTCCCTGCTTCCTTGTCCAGTGCCCAGGTTTCTTAGCATCTGATTTGGTGATTGCAAGGCATCCACTAGCCTAAATTCATAATCTTTTCCTGAGTCAAACTGGCCTCCTCTCTTGTTGATATTACTTGCCCCTTTAAGTGGAGCTCGGAGTCTGTGTGTGGCACAAATGCAATTGGATTCACTAGTAGGGTGTAGTGGCTGCAAGCACTGAGGTGCAACTCATGGTGCGGGAGGATTTGTGAGCATCGTCAACCATACACTTCACTTGGCTCCTTGACTGCCACTGTGTTTTGTTTTCTGTCTGTCCCTTGCCCTTCAGAGGCCCCATGAACACTGGAGCTTCTTGGAGTTTCAGGCGTAACTGAGAACCTCCTGGCATGAACATGAGACCCAGGAGATGTGGGCTTTGCGGTGTGGCTGAGCTTTGCAATGCTCCTTGCTGCACTTCAGGAGCTGGTGTGGAAAGACTTGATGCAAACCAATGCTTCACTCAAGAATCAAGAGGGGAGGGGACTAGAACAGGCAGAGTCCACAGTCCTCTGTCCAGCAGGATACCCAAGGGTCTTTCTACACAGCTTTCAACACCCAGTGAAGCACAAGGCTACCGATGCCTTTAATTTAATTTCTTGTGGATTTTTCAAGATAGGAGCAAGAAAGGCAAGAGGAGCACATGCCTGCCTGGCCTATGATGGGTGGGCAAACATTACCATAGTGTTCCCTTGCTTCCCTGTATTCTTACTGCTGAGAAGGGAGTGATGAGCTCAGAAAGGTATCTCAAGCTCTTGAGCTTTGTCGAATCTTCAGTTTTTTATTTTTAAGATTTATTTTATTTATTTGAAAGACAGAGTTACAGAGAGAGGTAGAGACAGAGAGAGGTCTTCCATCCGCTGGTTCACTCCCCAGATGGCCACAACGGCTGGAGCTGTGCCAATCCGAAGCCAGGAGCCAGGAGCTTCTTCCAGGTCTCCCACATGGGTGCAGGGGCCCAAGGACTTGGGTCATCTTCTACTGCTTTCCCAGGCCATAGCAGAGAGCTGGATCGGAAGAGGAGCAGTCGGGACTAGAACCGGCGCACATATGGGAAGCCGGGGCTTCAGTCTAGGGCATTAACCCACTGTGCCACAGCACCGGCCCCGAATCTTTTATAATGCAGAGATGAGTGGAAAAGTCAGAAGAACAGGAGCCAGAGTTTCAAGGGTCACCTGCAAGCCTTGGTGAGGGGCCGGAGGGGGCAATAAACCTTCATTCCATCGTCCTTTTAAAACAGATCCCTTCAGACAAGGGTCCACCAAAGGGCATTCTGATGACAAGCTTAGGACCAAATACGCTTAGTAAGTAAGCCAGACCCCCCAAAACAAATATGTATGTTTGCTCTGACTTGAGGTAGCTAATATATGGAGTACCAAAAAATCCGAGTGGAATTGACATCTTGTGATTTGATTATTGATTATAGCCCTTGTCCATACTCGTGCAGAAGAATGGTCTTTCTACTTTTTACTTGATGCATTCTTTATTTAGTGGACCATGAAGCCTGTGGTTATAAAATAAACTGAAAGTATATTAGTGCAAAAATTAATAGAAAAAGGAAAGGAAAGAGGAGGGAGGGAAGTGTCAATTCTTAGAATTATATGTAAGAAACACACAGAATCTGTTTTCTTTATATTAATAAAAAATAAAAGCATATTCACAAACATTAATTTTTTAAATAAGTGTATTAGAATATATAGGGCAATTCTGCTACTCTCAACCACAACAAATTTAATTGTGATAAATATAAAAGATTCTCCAGGGTGAAAGTTCCTGACACGATGAGGACTTGGGAGCACCAGAGCTTCACCAACCTGTCACAAACAGCCACGTCCCCCTCCCCCCCGGACCTTCTCATTTTGAAATATCAAGTCTGAAATCCTGATTTTGGGGAGATTGTTTTAGGGGCTCCACTAAGATTGCTTTCAACCTATGTGAGGAGACCCAGCAAGGCAGAGAGAAACACCAAGCTGATCTGGGTTCATTTTTCACACAAACTTGTTTTTTTAAAACCAGAGCCTTCAGTTGCAGATAAGTAGGATAAATGATCTTTCATGGCTATGATGAAATGGAAACTTAGAAACCACCAATCTGTATTCCAGGGCAAAGTGGAGATAAAAGCTTAGAAGATCTTTGCTCCCGATGAACACAGAGTCTGTAGCCATCACAGGGAAGGACGCCTTCCAGGGCTCTCAGGAAGTGGCCAGCAGGGTACAATGCAGGTGGACACAGTGGCCACCACCTTGTGAGGTCAGACCGAGTGTGCTCAGTCCCAGGGATTTCTAGGCTAAGATGCTCAGGGAGATGGATAATCAGATGAGAGCTTTAAGTGTTAACCACCAGAATGGAGAGCTAGTGACCAAGAAGTGAAAAACTGGAAAGAGAACATTGAAGCTGCCTTCCCTTAAAGTGGCCGCTCTGTGGCTCAGAGCAGACGACTGCAGGATTTCTGCTGGGCCTCGGGTGAGTCATGTTCATCAGCCTGATGCACTGAGGAATCCAGCAAGGGGGACCCCATCAGGGGAAAGCAGGTCTGTTTCCCTCCAGGAAAGTGATGATCATGCTTGACCACATGTCCAGTATCAGCTGCAGGCAGTGAGCATGATCCTCTCTGCTTTATATGAAATCCATTCAGCCTATCAAAATGAGTATTTTGATTGGCTTGTTATGGAGGACTCATAATATATTTGAGTTATTATAGTCTCAAAAACCTTTTATTCAGAGTTTTAAAAAATCTCTTGAATAAGAGCATGCATGATAAGTTGCATGAACCTTATCATTCATTGCTGTGAAAAAAGTGTGCTATTCAATATTTACCTCCATCACATCACCCCGTTGCACATCTTTCCCTGTCCTCCACTGCATTGGAATAGTCAGGAACTTACTTCAAATGATACTGACGTGTGTTTTCTCCAGCACCTGCAGCCAGTGGTCCTAACAGAGTTGGCAGCTCACAGAGAAACTCTGGGAGGCTGGCTCCTCCAGACCTTGGAGGTCAGCTGTAGAATGCTGTGTTGTCACCATTTTCAGTGGTCCACCTTCTTTATATGGGGTTACTGATGAGAAAGCCATTGAGACTTTGTATGTTTGAAAGACACTTCCCCTGGGCAGAGAATTCCAGGTTGACAGGTTTTTTCCTGGGGTGGCGTGCTACATTTCATGCTCCACTGTCACCTTGCATGCATTACTTCTGATATGCAATCTTCTGTCATCAGTACCATTGTTCCTCTGTATTTAACCTATCTATTTTTTCTCTGGCTGCTTTTTAAATTTTTTTGTATATTATCTGTTTTAAGCAATTGGATTATGATGAGACTTGATGTTTAGTTTACTTGAGATTCACTGAAATTCTTGTATCTATGGATTTATACTTTTTATTAAATTTGGAAAATTATTAGCCTGTGCTTACATTTTTTAATCCTTCCCCTCTTTGGAGATTCTAAACTTACTTTAGGCTACTTGAAATTGTATAACGGTTCACAGTTACTATACTAATTTTTAAAACATGGTTTTCTTTATGATTTATTTATTTACTTGAGAGGAACAGTTACAGACAGAGAGAGACACACACACATAGAGAGATCTTCCATATGCTAGTTTGTCACTCCCCCATTCGTGGAGGAACGACACCGTCCCGGGTTTGCTGCTGGTCCCCCCGCCTCCGCGGAGGGGCGGCACCCCCGCTGCTTTCCCCACTTCCGCGGAGAAGCGGCACACCACCGGCCGGCTCTCTCAGGGGTTGCTCAGATGTTCCTCAAATGTTTCCTGGTGCATGTTGTCTCTCTCTTCCTTTATAGTCCTCTTCCACCAATCCCAACTCTGCTGCCCACACGCCGAGTACGCTGCTCTCCTCCAATCAGGAGCAGGATCAGCTCCTGCAGCTTATTGGTCGAACTGGCGAGGCAGCTGCGTGGAAGTTGTTTACTCCTTCTCAGCGCCATATGGTGGGAGATCAGATGCATAGTGTTAGTCTTAGTTCCAGTAATTTAGTCTAGTCTCAGTTGCTCCCCACACTAGTTCATTCCAAATGGCCGCAACAGCCTCTGTCAGGCTGATCCGAAGCTAGGAGCCAGGAGCCTCTCTTGCGTCACTCACATGGGTGCAGGTACCCAAGCACTTGGGCCATCTTCTGCTACTTTCTTGGGCTATTAGCAGAGATCTGGATTGGAAGTGGAGCAACTAGAACTCCACTTCCCATATGGAATGCCAGCACCACAGGCAAAGGCTTAATCTACTACACCACAGTGCTGGTCCCTAAAGATGGGTTTCTTGATGTTCCATTTTGGGATATTTTATTGCTGCTTCAAGTTATTAATCTTTTCTTTGAAGTTTAGTTTCCTTGGAATCCCATCCAGCAGGGTTTTCATCTAAGACATTGTGTTTTTGCCTGTTAGAATTTAGCTGGCTTTTTTTTTTTTTCTAAATTACTACATCTCTACTTAATTTTTTGAACATATGGAATACTGTTAATAATAAGTGTTTAATGTTTTTGCCTGCCTAATATTGTATCTGTGTCAACCCTGGTTCAGATATGATAGATGAATTTATTGCCACATTGTGGGTTGTATCTTCCTACTTTTTGCATGTCTGGCAATTTGTGTTTGGATTCCAGACACTGTGGGTGTTGCCTTTCTTTTATTCCTATGGATATTCTTGAGTTCTGTTTGGGGGCCTTGTTGAATTACTGGCAAACAGTTTGAATCTTTCAGGTCTTGATTTTAGGGGGAACCTGAGCAGCATTTGGACCAGGACAGGGTTTCCAACCTCTCCACCACTGCGATTCTGTACCAGACAATCCTTTTCTGGAGCGTGTATGGCAACATCCTTGTTTCTATCCTCTGGATGCCACTAGCAGCCCCCTTAAGCCATGCCAATGAAAAAATGAATCCAGCAATGACCAATGTCCTCTGGGTATAAAATTATTCCAAGTTGAGAACTGGTGATGCAGGGTTAATTTTATCCCACCACCTAGACAGGACCTTTCTGAATATTCTTCAAAAGTCCTATGACGTTTCATAGTCTGACTGGAGAAAAAGGCCCTCCGTGTGTGTGTGGTACTTGCTCTAATTCTTAAAGGGAATCTTTCCTTAGCATCAGTGGGTTTCCTCACATGTGCGTGCTGCCCAGCACTCTGCCAAACAATTCAGAGGGCTCCTCTGAAGATCTCAAGAGGTCTCTTGTTAAAAAGTATTTATTTATTTATATTGGAAAGGAAGAAAGGACAGACACAGATCTTCATCTACCAATTCATTCCCTAAATGTTTGCCACAGCTGGGGTTGAGCCAGGCTAAAGCCAGGAGGCTGAAACCCAAACCAGGTTTCCCACTTAGACAGCAGGAACCCAAGCCCTGGGGTCATCACCTACTGCCTCCCAGGTGTGCATCAACGTGAAGCCCAAAGGCCTCTCTCAACTCTCCTCCTCTGCCAGTTCCATCTACGATCTCCTGAGACCCCCAACTTAATCTTCTCTATCAAGGGAATCTGTTCGGGACCCCTCACCCTGTGTTGCAACTCAGGTTCTCTCAATGCATAGCTTGGAAGTCACAAAGTTTACTTTGTTTCCTCTCAGTGATTGCCAATATCCACTGTTCTTTGATAGTTACTGTATCAAAACTATTATGTAGTTTTTTCAGATTTTTGGCTATTTTAAGTAGGACAATAAATCTAATTAGATAAGATGTTAAATCACTGTTACTGCATCTTGGTTTTTAAAATTGTACTATTAAATGGTAGAAAACTAAAAAAAGAAGATGAATACGAATAACTGCGATGTAGTCATCATTGACATTTTGATTTGCTTCCTTTCACTGGTGGAGACCATCATTCTCATTGAATCCTCACTAGTGCTGAGTATTATACTATAAAAATATTCTGCTAATTTAATAGGTAAAATAGTGTCTATATTTTATTTTAAACTTTGCATGTGTTTATTCACTAGGTAGAGTTGGATTTTTATGTTTAGTTATGTTATTTACAAGCTGTATGAGCTCTTAATATATTGAAGATACTAATCCTTTGTCAATCATGTTAGATTGACAATTCCCCCAACCCATAGATGACACTTTTACTTTTGATTTTTTTGATAAATAAATTTTAAAATGTTATATAGTCAAATATACTGATCTTTTCTTTTGCAATTATACTCCTGAAGCAATTATGTTCAAATAATGATTTCTTTCCGCAAGTCAAATAAATATTTACTTGTATTTTCTCCAGGTTTTTTCTTTTTATTTTATTTTATTTTTTTGACAGGCAGAGTGGACAGTGAGAGAGAGAGACAGAGAGAAAGGTCTTCCTTTGCCGTTGGTTCACCCTCCAATGGCCGCCGCGGCCGGCACGCTGTGGCCGGCGCACCGCGCTGATCCGATGGCAGGAGCCAGGAGCCAGGAGCCAGGTGCTTTTCCTGGTCTCCCATGGGGTGCAGGGCCCAAGCACCTGGGCCATCCTCCACTGCACTCCCTGGCCACAGCAGAGAGCTGGCCTGGAAGAGGGGCAACCGGGACAGAATCCGGCGCCCCAACCGGGACTAGAACCCGGTGTGCCGGCGCCGCTAGGTGGAGGATTAGCCTAGTGAGCCGCGGCGCCGGCCTTCTCCAGGTTTTTTCTTCTAGTGATTAAATTAGAATTCTAGTCACCCTCACCTGGCTACTCTTTACATCAGTGTCTGGAGTGCTGAGGCAAGAACCTCAGTGAATTTTTTCCCTAAGTAATTACTTGATTTTCTAATACCTTTTATGGAATAGCTCATTCTTTTCTGCCTGGATTTTCTCATATATGAGTATCTTGGGTTAATATTTAGCCAGAGTGGGGGTGGTGCTTTACGTCTGGAGCATCCCTTTTGTTTCCCGGGCCTGAGCTAAGCAACCCTTTTCAGATCTAAGACATTTCTTTTACTCCCACGTTTCTCTTTAAGAGTGTGTTCTACAGAATCTTTCCCTCTATCTTAGCCAAGAGCTTCTGGTGCATGCAGGATGTGGACATTTAGAAGTGCCATGATGAGAACTGTTTGTAGCAGCCATTGAGTCTCAGACACTTTGATCCTCATCATTTTTTGTAGGATTAATAAAACAGCCTGCCATATATGACAGTGCTTCCATACCAGTGTATATGTTCACACACACACACACGCACGCAGCCTTGTGCAATCTTGTCAACTTATCACCCTCTCTGCTTGCCACTCTTTATCAGAAGAGCCAAAGTAGGGAGAAGGTGAGAAGAGAGATTGCTGGTGCATATGCAACTGTCACAATCTAAATATAGGTCAGACGAGTGACTAAACATCATCTCTACAAAACCATCCCTCCTCTGCACATTTTCACATATCTGCATCTCTAATCTGCTCCAAGCTTCTTGACTAATGTTGCCTTTCAATTTTCTACCTTTCTGATTACCTCCTCCCAGCAGGAATATGTAAAACTTTTCAAAAAGAGATAGCAGTTATAGAACTGTTCACACTCCAATGTTTTATTCCTTCATGCGCATGGCAGCACTGAACTCATGCATGTTCCAGCAACATCTTTAGCCAATGAAATATGAGTGTAAGATGAACTAGTTTGTGTGTTATTTGACACAGACTTTGCTAACATTCTTGATGGCTGGCAGCTCTAACAGCTTGGGTCCCGGCATGAACACAGTCCCCAGAAAATAATGAAGAACATGGTGTACAAGTAAGAAGTAAATCTTTGTTATTTGAAGCCACTGGGGGTTTGGAGAATGTTGGTTCCATGAAACACCTGATCTAATTTGAGTGACAGATGAAGAGACTTCCACAAGTCAGTGGGAAAATGGAATTAAAAAATGGGTTTATTTTGGTGCAAAAAATGAAAATGCATGCATAGTGCATTCATAATACACATTTTCCATGAACTTTCTGAACATTCCTTAGGGTGTATAAACACTGTATTTTCAAAATTAAAGGATGGGGCATGTGGTTTGTGAAACACGTGAATGTATGTGTCCTGGGATGCTGTTAGCATTTTCATCTCCTAAGGAAGTGGATGGGGTAGTCAAGGAAGGCAGAGGATGGTTTCCTGCTTCCCCATGCAATCCATGGAGCTGAGAGAGATCCCAGTTCAAGAGTGACACTAACAGAAATAAGTATTTAAAGCAGGAACTGTCTTTGTATCTTGGATGCAAAACAGCATAGGTGCTTTTCTTGGTGTGGCTGGCTAGGAGGGAAATCAGCTGTGTCTCCTGGGCTTCCTCTGTCAGTCCAGTCTTCATGATAGACACTTGGAATGCACGTACCGGGATTAATTCATGTTCTGCTTTCAAATGATCCTGCAATGTTGCCCACCTCCCCAGCAGGTGTTCTGTGAAAACAGGAAAGGAAATAAAGAAATTCCAAGCAGATACTTAATCAATGATAAGTGCCAGCATTTTTACATTTTGTCTCAGGTCTAAAGCCAGGATCAGCATATTTAATTCGAGCTGCAGTTGGGTCTTTGTAATATGAGAGTCTTTGCCATCTGTTCCTCTGTTTGCTTTGCTATAGCCAGTAACCTTCTTAGGTATGTTCTTCAGCCCAGCTGGCTGAATGGGTGGTTGTTTCTTATTTTAATTAGTTGTTTCACGGGTTTTTCATACTCTGGATTTGAGACGATTACAATGTGCCCCATTGATTCTAGAGATTATATTCTAATGCTTTTGGCCTTTTCTCCCACATCACCCCTGTCATATCTGCAGATAAGCCTCATTGATGGGCACTAATTAGGTGGAAGTTCAATGTGAATTAGCTATCCGAGGAATTAGAGTCAGTTTTTAAAGAAATGTATTGTAAATGCAAACAGCAACTCAAACTAAAATTTCTCAAAATTCTCAGAAGACTTGCAACTAGAAGTCCTGCTGAGCTGCTGTATTTATGTACAAACAGTGATTGGGCTAAACTCTAAAAATGCTGTGTTCTCCTCCAGAGACTGACTGCGCTCTTGCAGTCACTGTCAGCGACTAATCAGGTGCTGGACAGATCCTCTTTGCAAGTAGACACAGAGAGGCAAATGGAAGCCTTTGGTCTATTCCTGAAGTAGCAACCCTCCCTCTCTCCTCTGATCGCAGAATAAGTCTCCTGTACCTTAACAGCAGCATGAATGGTTCTGCTAAGATGTTTTTGCTTGTGTCTCTGTCTCTCTGTTAGAATGTGACCACCTTGAAGAGGAGGACTGTGCCTCATTCTTCCTTATGTCTTTGGGGTTGAAAATGGGTGCCCCCAAATACTTAAACTTTTTAAATTTATTCATTTTTTTACTTATTCAAAAGGGGGTAGGGGAGGGAGTGAGTGAGGGAGGGAGGAAGAGAGAGAGAGAGAGAGAGAGAGAGAGAGAGAAATCTTCCATCCTCTGGTTTGCTCCTGATTCCCACAGTGGCTGGGGCTGGGCCAGACTGAAGCCAGGAGCCAGGAAATCAGTTCACATCTGAGTGGCAAGGGTGGCAAAGATCTAACTACTTGAGCCATTCCTTACTGTATCTCAGGATACTCACTAGCAGGAAGCTGTACTGATGAGCAAAACCAGGATTGAAACCCTGGAACTCTGATATGGGATGCTGGCAACTAAGAGACATCTTACCCCTTGTGCCAAATTCTCGCCCACTGAAGGGTTTAGTAAATGAAATCTAGCCCAGTCTCTTGATGATCTACAGTCAGTGACACATGTTTCTGACACCATTCAACTCTCATCTTGCTTATTCTTCCTCCCTCTTCATGTTCCCTGCAGTCACCCAGTGTCATCAGAATATCTATGGGTCAAGGGAAATTGACTTAATATACTAATGTATACTTAAGATGTTAGTGGCTGTTAAATCTTGGAGAATTTGCATGTAACTTTTTCAAATAACAAACACAAGCTGGAGTCAGGAACTTTTATTGATTACCCTCCATATCACTCCTGTGAGTTCTCCATTTACTCTCTTTGGCTCAGGTTCTACTCACTCTTGGTGTTACTTGGGTACTCTCTTCTTGAGCCTAGAGAATATCTTGATATGAAACATTCATATAAAGGAGAAGGGCTATGGTTGTCCATGTAGAAAGACATTTCTTAGCTACATAGTCCAGTCCTTAAAACCATGGGCTACAAATATTCACTAAACCAAGCTCAGAGTATTTAATTCTCCCAAGAAGAGAGGACTTTGCATGTTTGTCACACAGTAAGGCTCTGGGGGAAGATCCCCTTTGTGGACAGAGAAACTCTGCTGGAGTCTTAAGGTGACCACTTCCACCTATGGCCAGAGCCCCCTGACAGGTTCCTGTGACGTTTGTATTGACCAAGAGTGCTGGCTTGTCTCTTTGGCTCACCACTAACTTAATTAAGATCTCCCCTGCAGAGAAGTCAGTTTCTCTGCATGTCCTTCCCCTCGGTGGTCCTGGGCTAGAATCTGTGCAAGGGATGCAAGCATGTGAGACTTGGAAGTCAGTCGTAGGCACATGTAAGATGCAGAGTAGGTTTCCAGGAAATGTTAGAGCAGTGGTTCTCAAACATTAGCTGCCCCAGAAAAACCCAGACATGGATCCAGCCCAGAGTCTCTGATTCAACAGATCTAGAATAGGGTCCCCCAGGCTCACCTTTGGGAAATTTTCCAAGGTGATGTTGATGTTGCTGATCCTCACACCACACTCTGAGAACCAAAGATTTAGAGAAGTAGCTCAGTGATTCCTGAGCCTTAAGACTCATCGTATGTGGAACACAGAGCACAGCATCTATTTTCCTAAGTAAATTGACCAACACACCTGGTATGAGCAAGTAGGAGAGCTCCCCTGAGTGCTGAAGATCAAAGAAGGGAATCCAATCAGGCGGCGTTTGTTGCTAGGACCCATGTGGCTTCAAGCTCTGGGTCATAGGCAAGGCCCATGCAACCCTGCTGTCTTCAGCTTTCATGGGGGAATGGACACCTGGGCTTTTGGTGCCTGGACACTTGATACTTTGCTCAGAACCACTCCAAAGCTCTGTGGGAAATGCCAGGGCTGGGCCAAACCTCCCAGTCCTATCCCAGGAAGGCAGCTCAGCAGGCTGCCCTGAAACACAGCTGACAGTGCATCTGCCATGACGTGGGCATGTGTATGCCCAGCGGCAGACAGCATGATATCCAGATTACTGCTGCAATGTGCAGACGGCACCTGCAAACAGCTGCATATAAATAAGAAGCTTCCAGGCAGGTTTGCAAGCTACTTAGGGCCTTCCTTCCTTCCTTCCTTCCTTCCTTCCTTCCTTCCTTCCTTCCTTCCTTCCTTCCTTCCTTCCTTCCTTCCTTCCTTCCTTCCTTTTTATTTGACAGACAGTGAGATAGAGATAGAGAGAGACAGAAAGAAAGGTCTTCCTTCCGTTGGTTCACCCCCAAATGGGCTGCCACAGCCAGAGTTACACCGATCCGAAGCCAGGAGTCAGGTGCTTCCTCCTGGTCATCCACGCTGGTGCAGGGGCCCAAGCACTTGGGCCATCCTCCACTGCCTTCCCAGGCCACAGCAGAGAGCTGGACTGGAAGAGGAGTAACCAGGACAGAATCCGGCGCCTATATGGGACGCTGGTGCTGCAGAGGGAGGATTAACCAAGTGAGCCATGGCGCCGGCACTTACTTAGGGTATTTCAAGAGCTGCTCCTCTGGCAGGTAGAGGAGCCTAAGCACCATGTGGAGGGGCTGCTGACCTCACACTGCTGCACCTGGTAGAAAAGGTTATCAGCATAACCTGGGCATGCAGGCTGCTCTGCACGCTGCCCGGGCCTCAGGTGGCCCATTATCTACTCATCCTATCTCATTGACTCTGCAGGTGGCCTTTTCTGACAAAGAAATGAATATTGAGAGATGAGCAGACTTAAATGATGTGATCAAGAGCAACTCCAGTCAGCAGGAGAGTCAGGGTGACAGGGAGCTCTGCTTCAGAGTGGTGGGGCGCTCTCCTTCCACTTCCAGCCTTGGGAACCATAGGTCTCCTCTGTTGAGTTACTCAGGTTATCTTCTGATTCTTACTTTTTTCTCATTTCAAATTTTGGAATAATCACAGATTCACAGGAAGCTGCACACATGGTACAGAGAGGGCCCATGTATCCATCCCTTTGTTCCCCCCAATTGACATCATCTTACATAACCACAGTACAAGATCAAAAACAGGACAGATTGTCCTTAAAGGAGCAGTTTCTCAAATAAAAGCCCTCCAGACCTTAAGATACTGTACTAAGAAAATCTAATCATCACCATTTTTTCATGATTAACTTGATGAGTTCCCTGACTGTTTCAGAACAGGTGACATGAGATGACCCTGCTGGGAGGTACATTTCACAGTCCCTTCACAGACAAACCCCTAGATTTGCATCAAGGTCTTCCCACCTCACCTCATGCCTCATGTCTCCTCCATGAAGACCCCTGGGCTTTACAGATGTTTTACTAAAGACAACTTCTGAGGATGTTAGCAACTAGATCAAAGAACAGAGACCTTTCTGGAAATGTCTGTGTAGGACAGGGAACAGTTTATAGCCAGGAAGATCTGAGTTGAACCCTTAAGTGCTTCAAATGGTTTATGAGGAAATGGAATTATAAGGGAAATTCATTTTGAAATTTTTGAAATCCATGGATAATATGCATTCCCATGAACTTTTTGAGAATGTTATGTGCATGGGTTTCAAAAATGTTTTCACTAAAATAAGTTTTTTTTTCCCATTTTCCATGAACTTTTTGAAGTACTCTGGAATAATCAGTCATGCTTCTATTATTGACTTTTTTTCCTAGTATTGTCTTAAAGCACTAAGTAAAATTACGATAATTTCTTGTGATTGAACTTTTTATGCCAACTGGATCAGAGAGTCCTAAATCACAGTGCCTTGCGCCTTTTTATGTTTTCCTCTTTGGCTTGATGATTAGATCTGGAAACATTGCCAAGGCTCTTGAAAAACAGGTAGACTGACTTCAAAACACTGAAATTCAATGACTATGCAAGGCATAATCTGCCAATTTGTAGTTATTAAAGAAATTAAATGCCTTGGTAAGCAAAAGCAGGTGTGTTCTCTTACAAGAAGAACGTGAATGTTAATTTGGAGTTTAGTAATCAGTGTAATATTGTCCGCCTTGAAACTATTTACTTGCACGTTAGGTTTGAATACTGAGAACCCCAACGTGAATACATTTAAAGATCTCAGATGTGCCACACTTGGTGGGTTTCATTTTGCTCTGAGGATTCTACTCCTGAAGATAAGCACGGTCTTTGTAGTTATTATGTGCTAACAGGAAGAGATTAAAAACAACTGTTATGGCCTGACTATCTGTGTTCCTCCAACATGCATATGTTGAAATCTAAAATGATGCTACCAAGAGGTGGGGCTGTTGTGGGGTGATTAGGTCGTGAGGGTAGAGGCCTCATGAATAGGATTAGTACTGTATAAAAGACACCCATTGAGCTCTCCCCCTCTCCCTCACCTTGTGAGGAGACAACCAGAAAGTCAGCTGTCTACAGCCCTGAAATGCTTGTCAGCAGAAGCTGAGCTGACCACGCTGGCTTCCTGACCTTGAACTTTCAGCCTCCAGAACTGGGAGAAATAAAGGTCTCTTCTTGATCAGCAATGCAGTTAATGTTACTCTGGTACAGCTACCTAGGCTAAGACAACAACTATTCTAACTTTGGAAAAAAAATATGCTGGAAGGGTTTTTGTTTTTGTTTTTTAAGGGAAAAATATAATTTAGTTCCTGTGCTCTAAATAATTATAGGACTTGTGCATACAAATGCTGTGCATATTTGTTGAGCAGATGGGAGCTACACCAGGGTGAGCCCTGTGTAGAAGGCTGCCTTCTTTATTCACTTAGGGTTGTGTCTTAGAATGCCTTTGTGTTCCAGCATTGTAGGTGGAAACAACAGTGCCAGGAAAAAGGGTGATGGGCAATGAACAAGTAGGTAACAGAAATACATTAAAGTCAGATATTTCCATCAAAACCAGGCTATGTATGTTTAGGCTTAGCAATGATCTTCCATTTATCACACAGGGCTTTGGGGTTCAGGTAGCACACAGAAAACACCTGTGTGTCTGCAGACAGACGCTGTCAGCACAAGTCTTCAATCACAATTAAGGTCAATATTGTAAACATTTTCTTGACAGCATTTATAATAGCTGGCATCTGTGGTGGTGGCTGCTAGCTTGCCTGCCTTTTTTACCCATTCAAAAAGAATCTTCTCAGCAGGGCTAAAGTTAGTAGGCAAGTGTCAGCAGTCTGAGGTTGCACACAATTGTGTTTTGTTGGTGTCCTTGGAGCTGTTGGTCATTATTCAACTTTCTCAACTAGCAATATGATTTCCAACATCAACAACAATCCTTCGTAGAAAGAAGTAATCGTAATATGATGTCTCAGACTCCCCACATTTCAATGCTGAGGATATCCAAGCAATTGCACAAAATATAACTTTCCTGGTTGTACAAACCACAAAGCTGAGGATAGATTGTGATTCTCCTACATGGACTCAATATGGCCCCTCCCCCATATATGTGCAGTGATTCCTGTAAGATTATGAAATACAGCGAGTTGATGCTTTACCAGTGACTTTAAGGATAATCTAAGGGATTACTGTGTCATTTGTCCATTTGAGGGTGGAAAGGTGCTCTCATAACTCTCCTGGTCCTTGACAGCTAACTTACATCTAAATAAATGAAGATAATGCTTTCTTTGCTTAGTGGTGTCATTGTGATTCTCAGGAAGGGAAATGCTTTGGCCTCCACGTTTTAAATAGGCATGGTCCTGCTGTCACATTTGTCTGGGTGGTGGCTACTGCTTTCTGATGCACCTGAAAACACCATCACAGCCAGCTCAGCTCATTGGTGACCTGGTATTGCTGGACCCGTCATAGGATGGCAGGAGGACGCGGGCTGATGTGAGGACCACGGCTCCATCATCAGACTACTGAGTCATACCACATGTGCAGCAAAGCTTGGTTTCACTTTCCTGCCCTTCTCCAAATAATTATTCCATTAAATACAGTGGTCAGTGGCTCTCTCTGGGCTTAGACCAGTCTGCCTCTGGCTAGCCCTCTGAGACTCAGCAGTGTGGAGAAGCTGCTGTTCTCCCAGTGTGCCCTGACCACATGGTACCCCAGAACTTATCTCTAAATACTGGTGCACCCCAGAACTTATCTCTAAATACTGATATACTTTCAAAAGTCAGGAATAGCTGTGTTGTCTAGAGTCATGATGGATCATACATTTGGCAAGGTGGCTATAACGCCATGTTTCTGGTGACCCTAAGTGTCTGCTGTACAATGAGGCACAGGAGACTTAAAGGGACAGAACATGGTGGTGCATGTATTTGGTGTCTTTGGGGGACCTTTCTTCTTTTCATTGCATCATCTGTGGGGCCTCTGGTGAAATTCACCTCCCTAATTTGTTTGTTATATATGCATTTCACCTCTTCATTTGTTTGTTATATATGTAATTCACTTCCTGATTTGTTTGTTAAATATGCATTTGCCAAAACATCTGGCAGAATGGAGTCTGGTTTACTTCTTATGTTGTAACCAAAAGGATCTTGGAACAAAGTCCCATGCTTGGGTCGTAGATGTGAGAACAGCAGGCCTTCCCAAGAGTGCGCTCTGTTCCCTCCTGGGTGTCCAGTAAAGATCGCATGACATCAAGACAATGGGCTTCATGGCACCAGGGGAATTGGGGTTTGGTTTTGTTAGACTGTCTTTCCTTTTTCAGCTTCCACCCAGAGATGAGCCATCTGTGGAACAGAGATCTAGAAAACTTGTCACCAGGTCATATGTTTATTTTGGGGGCCACTGGCTTCCTGTGGCCTGACTGCTTGCCCCCCAGCTTCCTCCAGAACTACATGCATATAGTCCCAGTTAGCCCGGGACCGGTGGGTGCCTGTCCTCAGGTGGGCTCCTTCTGCGAGGCCATTTGTTTGCCCAGGTGAGGGCCATCTAGGCTTAATTAAAATCCTGCCACATCACCCAGGCTGTTCTGAGCAGGTAAAAAACCAGCATTATTGAGAGAAGAGAAGGCACTGGTCCCTGCATCTCTGCTTATCTTAGGGAGACATACTTAGGCAGGACATAGTTCAGTGGGTGGACCCTCAACTCTAGAGCAGCCCCCTTGTAACAGCACAATTGCATGTCAGGGTGGGAAAATGCAAGTTGCTTGGTGGCAAGAACTCAGAAGCATCTGGGAAGGTTAGCAGCCACCACCTCGGGACGGGCTTGCAGGGTGTGGTATGGCTTCCTTCCAGGGGGAGGAAGTGACTGTTCCCTGAGAAGCTTAGCCTCTTGCAATCCCTTCTGCTGATTCCAGCTGGCTCAGAGCCCAGACCACCCAGAGCGAGCTCCTAGGGTTACATTCAGACAGTTTTGGTCCTCACCCCCTGGAGCAGGCTGACCACATTTTAACAACAAAGACAAAGAGTAGGGCAGGAAGGCAAGGATGCCTGCGGCCCAAGTTCATTTTATTTGTCTAGTTTTATGCTATTTTCTCTATAAATCAAGCTGAAAAAAGGCCACTAAAGGAAAGAAAAATTGCAAAGCACTGCAAGATTTGTGATCACCTGGAAGACTGTGTAATAATTTTAGGTCACTGGCTCTGCAAATACTTGCTGAGCAACTACCATGGGTAATTATGCCAGGTCCTGGGCTAACAGAGTCTCTGGCCTTAAGGAGTTCCCAATCCAGGGAACCTGAGAGATACAATAAATATTCATGACTGATGACCAGTGAAGCAGAATTTCATAGATTGAATTGTAGGGTAGGAGTGGTAGAAGAAAAAGAAATATTACATTAGGTGCAGCTATCCTTTTTAGGGGGTAGTGTAGGAACTCTGCTTAGATCAACATAATGGAAGCATCTATGTGTTGGTTCAAGCCATGTGATGTGGTGAGTTGGAGGGGACTTGTGCCAGCCCCAGAGGGCCAATGTTTAAGTTTTCAGGAATTTATGAGCCAGTTATTAAACATAGACATTATAAAAAACTTATTTATATAAACTTAAGATTAAAAAATTATACTAAAAACAAAGATGGTAATAGTTAATATTTACCACTTCCTAAGCATTTTAGTGAATCTTACTTAAATTTTTAAAAACATTACCCCAAAGGCAGAGTGGCACAGAGAGAAAGACAAGACATACAAGGATTTTTCCATCCACAGGTTCATTCTCCCAAATGCCTGCAACAGCTGAAGCTAGGCCATGCCAAAGCCAGGAGTGGGGAACTCAATCCAGGTCTTCCATATAGGTGGCAAGGACCCAAGTGCTTGAGCCATCATCTACTGTCTTGAATAATGCATCACCTGTATTAGCAGGAAGCTGGAATTGGGAGTGGAACTGGGCCTTGAACCTAGGCACTCTGCTGACATGGGATGTGGGTGTCTAGGTAATGTCTTGACTGATCCATCACATTCCTGCCCTGTGCTCTTACCTTTATTTGTGCTCTTGAGGTTATTTACATCAATTTCATCTCTGTGTTGGAAATACTGTGCAATCCTGTGCCATTGCACGTGTCTTCCTGTCTGCATTCAGTGACGACACACTGGTAGCCTTCATGTGGCATCGACGTCATAGAAATCAGCAGAAGCTGCTGAATTAGAGCTGACTTCACTCCCAGAACTAAAAACTCAGCTTAATGGATACAGTTAATTCAAGGGTGACTATAGCTTAACAGAAAATCACCCATCAGGTTTAATAATACAGTTATTGGGAAAAGAGTGGATTGGAATGATGTTCCATTTGTCAAGTTCTGATACATTTGCAAGTTTAAGTTACCTAAAGGTACAAGGTGTGACAGTTATGTATCAACTTGACTGGGCCACAGGATGCCTAGAAAGCTGGTAAAATGTTGAGCTTAGCTTTGCCTTTGAGGATGTTTCTGGAAGGAATTAGCATTGGAAACAGTGATCTGGGAAAGCATATGGCCCCTCCCAATGTGGTGAGCATCATCCAATTCATGGGGAGACTATAGAGAACAAAAAGACAGAAGAAGGGTGGGAGGCGTCCTAAAATGGGAAACCGTACTGTGAAGGATGCACATAGCATCCATGGCACCAATCCTCAGTATCTGGTGGAGAAGATCTGTAAGTCAAACAGGAACGGTGGTCAATAAAGCCATGGAGTTAAGGTCTGTAGGTGTTGTTTATGGGGGCAACATAAAACCAACTCCTTTTCTATATTTAACCTTGAAGATGCTTCAGATTCAGCCTGAGGAGGATATCATTGTAGAGTTTTTAAAAAATGAAGATTTTGCTGGTACTGTGGCTCAATAGACTAATCCTCTGCCTGCAGCACCAGCACACTGAGTTCTAGTCCCGGTCGGGGCGCCGGATTCTGTCCCGGTTGCTCCTCTTCCAGTCCAGCTCTCTGCTGTGGCCCGGGAGTGCAGTGGAGGATGGCCCAAGTGCTTGGGCCCAGCACCCGCATGGGAGACCAAGAGAAGCACCTGGCTCCTGGCTTCGGATCAGCGGGGTGCGCCGGCTGCAGTGCACCGACCACAGCGCGCCGGCCACAGCGACCATTGCAGAGTGAACCAATGGAAAAGGAAGACCTTTCTCTCTGTCTCTCTCCTGTCTCTCTCTCTCTCACTGTCTAACTTTGCCTGTCAAAAAAAAAAAAAAAAAAAAAAAAAAAAAGAAGATGTCAACTATGTTTGTAGTTGGGGACACTTTACATGAGGCTGACAGGCATTGCGATTGATTGCTACAAGTACTTGGAGCCTTTGTATAACAACTTGAAAAATCAAGAGCCAGAACCAAAATGAGATGTTTGAACTAAAGTGCGTAGATGAGTTTATTGATGAACTGCTACACAGCAAGAATCTGGGATACTGTTCTGCCTGGGCTACAGAAACGCTATGTAGTAGGGGAAGCTGAGCAGTGGGGACTTGGGTTAGTGCTCTAGAAGAGGACATGGGTGGCCTCCGCCGCGACTCAATAGGCTAATCCTCTGCCTGCGGCACCGGCACCCCAGGTTCTAGTCCCGGTCAGGGCATTGGATTCTGTCCCAGTTGCCCCTCTTCCAGTCCAGCTCTCTGCTGTGGCCCGGGAGTGCAGTGGAGGATGGCCCAAGTGCTTGGGCCCTGTACCCCATGGGAGACCAGGAGAAGCACCTGGCTCCTGGCTTCAGATCACCGTGGTGTGCCGGCCGCAGCACGCCAGCCTCAGCAGCCATTGGAGGGTGAACCAATGGTAAAGGAAGAACTTTCTCTCTGTCTCTCTCTCTCTCACTGTCCACTCTGCCTGTCAAAAAAAAAAAAAAAAAGATAAAAAAAATAAAATAAAAAAAGAGGACATGGGTGACATGGAGTCCGGTGAAGAGGAGGAAGAGGAAGATGAGAAGTTGGAAGGACTGCCACCAGCTGATCATGGCCGGCGGTGCTACTGAGACGTACATTAGCCCCGTCACTCTTCTACACTGGGCTACAGGAGAAATACGAGTCAATCTCCCAAACAGAGAAGCCCATCCCATCCCCTTATAGAGAAAGGCATTGCAGCAAGAGTCCCAGACGTCACCGCAGGAGGTCTAGACATCCACAGCACAGTCCCGCTCCAAATCCCCAGGTCATCATCACAGTCACAGACACAGGAGCCACTCAAAGTCTCCTGAAAGATCTAAGAAACGCCACAAGAAGAGCTGGAGAGGGAGTGAGTACTGGATTCAACTTGGTTTTAGTCCAAATGGCCTCCTCTGCATAGGAGGGCATAAGGATTAAGACCTGCTCCCCAGGCAGCTATAAGAATATTTTAGATTTTTCTTACCAAGTTTCTCATTTTTTTAATGAAAGAGGTGTGGAGTTTTGTATATCTTTGAATCATAACCAGTATCTTTGAAGGGTGATGTTTCTTAAGGTCAGTGTTTGACCTGCCAATCATGATTGTATTCATATTTAGAAAAGTAGAGAGAATCTAGGGGTTGGAGATATGAATGACAAAGACAGGTTGACCCTATCCTTTTCTGTTACTAAGTGCAGAATACCCATTTTTCTGCAGTTTATTTTTGGGTTGCTCTATCATTGTAACTGCTTTGAGAATTCTGGAGTTGGTGTTGCTATAATTATTTAAAGTTCAAATCAGTATAACAGAGCAGCTCCTTTTGTCTAGCAGCAGCAAGTAGTGATGAACAAGAAAATGGGGTAGCAGCGATTTTTCAAGGACAGAACACATTCAAACACGCGGCTTCTTCTGGATCATTTAATCTGGTATCACTGAACAGCTGAACAGACACTATCCTATATGCAGCACATTTTGTGGTGTCATTTGTCCTTCCCCACAAGCCAGATTGAGGTGTTTCAACCTTTACCCTACATTGAAGAGGAGGGCAACAAGATTCAAATGGATTTGATGGAAAATACCTAACATTGTGCATGGCTTTTACCTGAATTGTGAGACACAGATGCCATTCACAAATGACAAATGTAGAAAATACAACAGGAAGAGACAGTTTTTAGAGGGACAGGGAATGAGGGCTCTGGTAGTAGAGAAGACGATGCATTCAGTTTAACCAGTTGTCACATGAGACAGCTATGGGATGGCATGGGGGAAAGTGACTGAGTGGCATCCGGCTACCATAGTCTGCCACGCAAGAACTGTGGTCACAAGCTGCCTTCCGGGGTCTAGCTACTGGGAAAGTCACATCTGTTTCAGGATACACAACTTGTTGTTTACATTGAACTGAAGGGACTTTTGCAGCAATATAAAATCAGTTTTTAATCTAAAAAAAAAGAAGGGTAGGTTTACTCTGACTGCTTGAACTGGGATATGGGTCTCCCTTGTCCTTCATGGTCCTGGATCCCTGGCCTATATAAATGGACTGGGATCTTTATTCGCCATCAGCTCCTTGACTCTCAGCCACCAAGCTACACCATTGGCTTCCCGAGTCTCCTGAACACAGGGGACAGAACATGGGGCTCCTCAGCCACCGCAGTCATATGTGCCAATACCTCATAATAAGTATCTATTATCTATCTATCTATCTATCTATCTATCTATCATCTATCTAGTCTGTCTATATATCTAGTCTATATATCAAATGTCTATACATCTATCAATTACCTATCTTTCTGCCTAATCTATCATCTATCTATTGTTTCTGTGGGAAGCCTTGACTAATACAAAAGAGTTTGGTAAAGATCAATGAAAAATTCTGTGATAATTAGCTATATAGAATGTATGAGGAGTCTTTAAAAATTCATAAAAATGCATACTGTGAAGAAACTATGCATGGATCTCAAGTTTTTTACTGCAAAATAAACTCACCTTTTAATTTCATTTTACATAAACTTTTTGAAGTACCTTCATCCAATGAGTATTACTACTAGCAAATTATGCACTGCACTTTTTTATATTTTTAACATTTATAATAAAGATACATATGGGCATGTTTCTTTTTTCGGAGAGCCAGTTTACTGTACATGGACTTACTATACATTTTCTGTCACTGAAGGTTGCTAGCAAAAGAGAGGCTGTTTGTCCCCCTCAGGAAGTCACCTCCTGCTGAGAAGCCACCCCTGTCTTGACTGCGGTTCCAACAATGCCCCTTTTCAGCATGAATCAGCCTGAGCGATCATCACCCAGTTCCCCTAACAGAAGTTAGGGTCCATCTCTCTGGGGGAGGGAATGTGACTAGGATCCATTCTGGGGAGTGGGGAGGGAACATGAGGAGTCAGGCGGCAGTCAGTGGAAACTGGAGTGCAGAGTGCTTGCTTTCCCCACTGATCAAAAGTGCCTGCCTGCCCACTCCTTGAAAGCTTCCGATTTTACCAAAAGAATAGCAAGGGAGTGGTGATCCCTTCCTCCTGAGCTCACAGTTTACTATAAACAAGTTACCTATCCCACCCTTTGGCTGGCTCTTTGTTTTATCTTGAGCAAGCCAGATAGAATAAAAGACTGCAAAAATCAGGTCTTTTGATGGGTTTTGTCTCGGCTTTGTAACTGAAGGTCAACCTGATTGTCAAGTTTTCTATTTTCTCTAAAATTGTGATTAAAACCCCACTACCACCTGTATCCTAATTTGATCAGTACACAATATACGTATTTTATACACATGCATGCCATAAATACGTACAATTTTTACATGTTAATACAGATTAATAGAATGTGGGGTATAAGTAGAGGATAACATAAAAAAATTGTCACACAGAAAGGAATTTTCCCTTTTTTCTCCTCTTACACCATGCCTCTGTCACTCTCACCAAACAATTTCAAAGAACCTCTACATCTTAGTACTTAAACATCTTTCTCACATGTGCCCTCCTCTCCTTCCTGTAATTTGCATTGGCTCAGACATTCCCTATTCTACCTGGACTCCTAGGATGGATTTTTAACTGCTAACTCTGCCTTCAGGTCTTGTTCCAATTCACTCAGGCTGCTAGAGTCCTCTTAAAAATACTACCTGATCATTTTCTCCCTAGCTTAAAGCCTTTCAAAACCAGCCCATTTCCTAGAATAAAATATTAATCCTCTTTAGAATGGGATTATTAAAAGAAAAATGTCAACAAATTAAATTGAGCAGGGTTTGGGCAAAGAACAATTCATGAATTGGGCAGCACCCCAAAGTGGTTCAGAGAGCTCCACCCAGCATGTGGGCAGGCAGAATACGTGAGCAGAAAAAGGAAGTGGCATCTGGAAATAGCTTGATGTGTTACAGCTCTGTGCTTGTCTTATCTGGTCATGTCTGAGAGGTTTGCAGTAGGTGACTGGCTGAGAGCTTGGCTGCAATGGTTGGCTGAGGCTGGACTACTTGTTACAAGAGTAGACCTATAGTCTTAAGTTAGGTTGCAGGTTGTTTCCACATTGAGTTACATTACAGTCCATTCTGCACAGAGGCAAATTTTGGCCAAACTTAATTTAATTTAACCAAATGCTTTTGCTGACCCAGCCCCCACTTCCCTAACCCCTGTCTCTTGCAACGTGGTTAGACAAACTTTAGACTTCACCATGCTGAACTGGTAAATTGCCCCAATTCACTTATCTGCGTTGTGCCTGCTTCACGGCATACCCTGGTCTTCCTTGAATGTCCTTCCCGGAATACTCCTCATTTTCTGAGATTCCGTATGAGTTCCTTCTGCTACAAAATCTCAGATCTCCCCAGGCAGAGTGGCTCACTTCCTTCTTTGGGGACCCAAGGACTTTTAGAGCATCCTTCTAGGCTGGCATCCGTCACACAGGATTGCAGTCAGCCTTTTGGTGTTTCGTCTCACCAACTAGATCCAGTGGTCCATCTTTATTCCCGGTGACAGACTAATTGTTTGTATAGTGCCTGGGACCCAGAGGTCTGGAACAGATTTTGAGTGAATGAATATGATCTGGCTGATTTATTTAGAAAATACCCTGGTTGAACTCTGTGGGCCAGTTGTATTGTCAAGTCACTAGTTAGTTTTCAGGGAGAGGTTATTTACCAGACCCTGAGGTCATTATTTCCTTAGTTTATAAATGAGCAAACTGAGGTGAGGGTGAGTGAGTTTACCAAACAGTACCTAATTAGATCTTCCCACAATGATCTTGAACCTGTATCCTTTATTACTCCCCCAAACTGTGATATCTAAAGGGTAAATGTAACACTGGAAATGAAAGATCAAGTTTTAGAGCTGGTAGCTATTACAATGTAAGCTTTCATTTAACTTATTGATCTTCAGGGGCTTAATTTGCAACATAGCACAATTTTATCCCTTTTTTAGCAAAGAAATATTTGTTGGTAAAAGTCAGTTGTTAACAAAATCGAATAGAAAGGTAAGGACATTTTCCTCAGAAGCTTATCAAGTGCACAAATTGGGTGCCCCTTGGGCCACGAGACTTCTTTACAGTTAGAGCTACAGATCTCCACTTGGGCTGATTTTGCCCTGTCCCCGTTGACTGGGGGTGAGGTGCTTGCTAAAGTTTCAGCTTTCGTTTTCTCCCAGGATAGTTAGCAAAAGATCTGTAAGGGTCACAGCAGCCCTGCTTTCACTGTTGTTATCCTTTAGCCTCCCCAGCAGCTCTGTAAGGAGGGGAAATGCAGGCATTTTATCTCCATTTCACAGATGAGAAAATGGAGGCTTGACAAGTTCAATGAATCTAAGCTCCATCCCTCACTATTTTGGTATTGGCTTCAATACCAAGCCTTATGAAAGCATTTTCTTTCAGGAGGAGTCCCAGAATTTTAGCAAGGATTTGAGAGCCAAGTACAAAAGGAGCATGTCCCTGTGCCTTAGAAGGGAAATGTGCCTGGTGTATATTCTTGGCTTGGCATTCTGTGCCTCCTCTGTGCTGGCTTGGTTTGCTGGCGACTCCCAGCTTTCAGCATGCTGGTCTGTGGATGGAGGTTGAGATTGACCCAGAGTAAGGACATCTTGGTGTTCACATTTCCTGTCTCCATTTCCTTGCTGGCTTCCTTCTGATTAATGGTCAACCCTCCTCCCACCTGTGTTTCTGCCTCCTAGCCAGAGAGGCACTCTCCAACAGGAACTGATTTCCTGCAGTTTTGTAACTAAAAATAACAATGAGGGAAGTCTTCAATTAATCTCTCTCCTCTCCAGCCTGTGTTGCATGGGTTCTCCGGTTGTGCCCACATGTTACGGCAATGCAAGCTTCCGGCCTCCTGTTGAACGTTCTTAAACTGCCAAGGAAAGCGGACACTGGGGTATCCTGGGCAGGGAGGTCCCTCCCCAGGGTCACAACAGGAGCAGACAGGACCTTAGGATACACTGAGACAGAGTTTAAGTAAGCTACCGCAGGTCTACAGCTGCTTGACATGTCTAAACTCAGGGTTATCTTGGTTAATTGTAAGCAGATGATTTTATTTTTAATTTTATTGTTAAATGTATAAGCGCTGATTTAGCAAGCCATTATTCAGCCTCTAGTAGGCATTAGGAGAGACAACAGGCCTAGGAGGAAACTAAGAAAGATGTAGGTACCACCTTCAAGAAGTTTTCAGTTAAGTGGAGCAAGCTTCTCTTTTACTTCTTGTGCTAAAGAAATATAAAGAGCTGTTGTTGGAAATGAAAGCGTATTTGCCCCCACTCAATCTCAACATAGAAAACTTCCTCTCATTTTTGATCTATCAACAGACATTAGACATGCTTAGGTTTTTTTTCTCAACCATAAATTATTTATATAATCCAAGTCTTAAAGCAGTGCTTACTTCACTACAATGTCTTTTTAACAGAAAGTGCTCAGGTCCAGCAGATCAACTGTAACCACCAGCACCTTGGTTGTACTTGAGAACAAACAATGCCAGGCCACCCTCTGTGTGTGTCAGTAGGTGGCAGTCTGGCTTTGCACACACTGGGAGCCCAGGCTTGAGTGGCATTCAGAAAGCCCTGTGTAGTGCAAATCCCCATCATCAGGTTTTCCAGATCTTTTGGACTTAAAAGCAATACATTCTCTAAACCTGAAAATGTAAATATTTTTTTGTGTGACTGAGCCATTTTGCAAAACTCTTAGTTTGTCTTCACTGAACTCTGGGAGGAAACTTACTGGGAGGCAGATCTGTCACTGTTGCGCTCTACAGTCAACTCCACTTTGTTCATAGATCCTGTTGGAAACCCTTTCAGTTCTAACACACCTGGACCAGGTTCCTGAAACAGGCTTGTAGCTCTTACCTGCCTGGCTGGCTTCTCCTAAACTCTTGCTCAGAGAATTCAACTGGCCATGCCCACTCAGCAGTTCTCCATTTCCCTAAGATACCGTTAGACTGTAGGTCTCCAACACAAACTTGTCAATTGAATAATCAATAACATGGAGAGGATTTGTGGTAATGACAGCTGACAAGTCCTTGTGAATTATCCATGAAAAACTTGTTTGCTGGGAAAATAGTCCCTAATGATGAAATTATGTGAATCCTGTGGAATTAGAGAACCAAAATCAAAACACTCAAAGACTCATGAATTGTACCATTGTCTAGATCCAGTAGTAGCATAGTGCATTCCATTCATTGCATCAGGTTCTGCAGAATCTCTGGAAATACTGAGTTCATGGTAATCTTGAGTTGCTCTACTTACCAGAAAAATAAGACAGCCTTTCTTCAGACATTTTTATCATACTTTAGATATTTAACATTTGGCATTTTAATTTATTTAAATTGGTTGATTAACTAGATAAGTTTTACTCTATTTGGGGATCTAACTGATTTGGTTCCTTTGACTAAATGAGTTTTACTCTATTTTTAAGCTTCATATGGAAGTAAGGAATTGATGGAATTATCTAACGACTTTGTTCATCACAAGATGTTGCTTCAAATTCCTCTTTTTCTTTTTCAGGAGTTGAGTGGCAAGTGCCAAATAAGACTTTAGGAGGCACCAGGAGCTCTATACATGAAGCCGCATCATTTCTTTGATGTCAAAGATGAACACCCGAGTCCTGGAATTACACTTGGACTGCAGGGAGGCTGTCCCATCTGCTGGTGTCCAGGAGGGCACCCACCCTGAATCCCTCCTCCGTGCCAGGCCTCTGAAGCTCCACCTTTGGAGATGACCATGACAGACAGTCAGCCTTTAAAAACTCATTCACATCCATGCACCTATTTCTACAGGTCATACATTAAAATCTTGGGGGCAGTTACACTGATTTTCCAAGCAAGAAGGTCATCTAGGTGTCCCATCAGAAAGGTGCCTAAGTGAGCACTTTCAGGGGACAGTTGTGTGACGGTATTAGGGGCTATGGGTGGGGCTCTAAGAAAGGCTTGCAGAGGTTGATGACCAAACCCTATCCAGGGCTGCCAAGGCTCTCTAGGACCTGGCTGCCTCTCCAGTCTTGTGTCCCATCAGTCTCACCTTGGCCTTCAGGACTTTCTTTCTGAGCACATCATCCTCTTTCCTGGGGTGATGACAGTGGCTATTTCTGGAACATTCTTCCCAAGGCCATCTCATGGCTAGTTTCCTTATCCACAGCTCACCTCCAATCTGTCTCGAGAGACCTCCCTTCATCAGCCAGCCTCATGTCCTCCTTCCCCGCCGTGTCTTTCCTGGTCACCCCCTGTTCTGTTACCCAGATTTTTTTCTTTCAAGCGTCTTCACTCTCTGAAATTACTTTGTTTACTCAGTTGAGTGCTCAGTTATTTTCTGCCTTCTCTCACTAGACTTTTATCATGATGATGATGATGATGAAGATGAAGATGATGATGAGGCTTTTGTGTTTGAATAGGTGACTTTTGTTTGCCTAATGTTGGGTCCACTTAGTCTCTTGGAAATAATATACCATTGATTAGGAACTCAGTAAAGGTTGATTGAATGAATGAATTGATGGGTAAAAAAAAAGAATAAAATGTAAACTTATTACTTCAATACATAGGCCTGTCTGTTGGAATCAGTGACATGAAACTGTCAAGAACTGTGAAGGATGTGAGATTTTATCCTACTTGCAAGCTAACAGTTTACTGCCACAATTTTATGTGTACTGCAAGAAGATTTAAATCTTCAAAGTATAAGGTAAAGGTCAGCTTACTGTTTATCATGGCAGTGGGGGTCAAAGCATCAGTATTTGGTGCAGCTCCCCAAGCCCAGATTTCCACAGGGTAATACAAAGAGTACATGGTGGCCAGCGCTGCGGCTCACTAGGCTAATCCTCTGCCTGCGGTGCTGGCACCCCGGGTTCTAGTCCAGGTTGGGGCGCCAGATTCTGTCCCCGGTTGCTCCTCTTCCAGTCCAGCTCTCTGCTGTGGCCAGGGAGTGCAGTGGAGGATGGCCCAAGTCCTTGGGCCCTGCACCCGCATGGGAGACCAGGAGGAAGCACCTGGCTCCTGGCTTCTGATCTGCGCAGTGCACTGGCCGCAACGCCCCGGCTGTAGTGGCCACTTTGGGGGTGAACCAATGGAAAAAGGAAGACCTTTCTCTCTGTCTCTCTCCTCTCTCTCTCACTGTCAAACTCTGCCTGTCAAAAAAAAAAAAAGTACATGGTAACATCTGCACATGTAGTGGGAGCATTATAGGAGAGGAACTCAAAACTCAGGGAACCCAAATGTTTTATAATGGGCAGCCAGCCTGCCTGACCACTGCCCTGAAGGGAGACATTATCTTTATCATATTGAATGAAAACAGATGAAAAAATAGCAAGGATGATGGATCATAGAATAAAAATTTCACAAAATGTCAGATTTGATTAGAGAACTGTGAATGGAAATGTAAGTGATCAATGTAAAGTCTGATTTTATACTTGAAAAAAAAAATAAACCCCCCAAATGAAAAAAACACTTCTGTTTCCAAATCAAGGTATATTTGGTATATTGTGGCTCTTCTGTATTTACTATGTAACTCTTCTAATCTGGAGAATTCTTTTTAGTTTGGGAGTTTCATTGGAAGAGAGACATTTATAAACTTGCTAAGGGGAATCTGGAAGAAAGGACCTGCAATGTGGAACTTTTTCTTGGACAAGAGAACACTAGGAGAATTAAGGAAATAACACTTATTGATTATATATTCTACTTCAGGGAGCTTGCCCATCTGTCTTTATGTATTTGGAGGTTATCAGCTGAAGGAGAGGAGGTGGGAACTCGTGTGGCTTCAGACAGCTGCCATACCTGTGGCATTGTCATAGCCTCCATTCACTGCGTTCCTGCTGTGATAGATGCACTGCAATGTGTCCTCCAACAAGGCAACACCGACCAGCCTTGACTATGTGATAGACATCACGTCAGACACCTTATTTGGATGATTTTACATAATCTTTCCAGCGATATTTAGAAGACGGTACTAATTTTGTTCCCGTTGAACAACGAGGAAAGTGGGTCTGAGAGAGGTACGGCTATGAAGTGGATTTTGGCTCAGTATGAAGAAGGCTGTGCTGTAAGACACGAGGTTATTGCCCTTGGTGTTAATCAAGAATTGCCTCCTTTTGATCAAGGATGCTTCACTGGACGTTGATGTTCAGATACAGGAAGGTGGCTTCAGGGAAGTGTTTTAAGTGGGAAGGGGGAAGAGGTGGGGTGTGTTCTGTTCCTGCAGGAAGAAGTTTAGACAGAGAGCAGGCACCGAAGCACGTTGGAGGCTGGTTTGTGCAATGAGCTTTGCCCTAAGGCAGACCAGAGAGACTGCCTGGTGAGTTTCCCCCTCTGCCAGTCCTTCCAATAACCCACCTGTCCTGCCCCCAGCAGTGTCTAACTTGGCAGTGGCTGTGGCTGTGTGTGTGCTGATAATGACAATGTGCACCTCACATGTTGGGGAGTTCTGTTTTGCCCTCAACTGACTCCCCACCGCAGGCGAGATTGTAGGGGTGAGAAAGTCCAGGCACCTACTGAAAGCTTCAATATTGCCACTCACCAAGTTTCTGGTGCACCATACATACCTTCAATAGCCCATCATGCCTTTAGCAGAGGAATCTGCTCAGTCTGTGCTTCTGAATTGTCCCAATCCCCACGTAAGAGTCCCTCTGGGAAGCACTGCTTATTGGTTCCAATTTCAGCTTTGAGACCTTTGTGGTGAGTGTTTGATTTATCTTGTACTTGTTTCTGTGACTTGGTGTCTACTACTGTGCAAAAATCACTAAAAACGTACAGACTTATAGCAACATCCATTTATTAGCTCACAATACTGTAGACCAGAAGTTTGAGTGGGATTAGCTGGTTTTTCTTCTTAGGATTTCACGAGGCAAGTCAGAATCAGAGTATTGGCTAAACTGGTCTCTTATTCGGACATTTTGGGGCAGAATTTGCTTCTAGGCTCATTTGGTTTGAGGCAGATGCTATCTTCTAAAAGTTTGTACCCCCACAACATTTTTTATGTAAAAATCCTAACCTGTGAAGTGATGGTATTAGGAGGTGAGAAGTTTGAAGAGGTGATTGGGTAATGAGGGTGGAACTCTCCTGGGTTGGATTAGTGCCTTTATATAAGAAACCTGAGGGAACATATTTGTCTCTTCTGCCATGTGAGGCTTCTGTGAGAAGGTATCAGCTAGGAGAAAACTGTCTACACCAGATATCAAATCTACTGGTGTCATTTTCTTGGACTTCCTGGCTTTCAGAGCTGTGAAAAATAAATTCCTGTGGTTTATAAGCCACCCAGTTGACTACATTTTGTTCTAGAAACCTGGCCAGACCAAGACAGAATTTGATTCGTTGTGACTGTTGCCCATTCCCTTGCTGGCTGTTAGTTGTGGATCACCCTCAGCTCTCAGAGGTCACCTATATTCTGTGCCTTTGACCCCTTCATGCGAGCCCTTTTCATGTGCTTGGAATTGTTCTGAGGTCTTCTGCCATCACCCTAAGGAAGCTCTACTTTTAAAGGGCTCTGTGATTAGATTATCTTCAACTGAATAACTCCAAGTCAACCAAAAACTTGCTTTTTCCAAATGACATAATACACATAATCACAGTGTTTATATGTCAGCAGATCACAGGTCCCACCACACTCAAAGGGGAAAGGTTTACACAAAGGTGAAAGTCATTATTCATTCTGCAATTCTACCTACTGCATTTGCCTTCTCGTGTGTGATTGAATGTTAGCAAGAGTGCAAGAATCCTGCTACCTAATCATTCATTGAAAGTCTGGGCCTGAACAAGAGACTGAAGTATTACTAGAGCAGTCATACTGTGTTAATGTAAACTAGGGGGCATGTCTCTCTGTGTTTGTTTGGGAGTAGGAAGTTCTAGACTCCAGTATCCAAGATGTGTGTGAGGATAAATGGCTTTGGTTTCTTTTGGAAATTGTAGTTCATTTATACAATTCCAAAACATAGACATTTTAAAAGAAATTTGAAAGAAAATCAAAATTTCCCAGAGTTTAAATTTGGGGTGTCTTTGTCCATGTATGTATTCTCCAATATTGTATTATGAGCACTTTTTTCTATCATTAATTGCTCCTCACAAATACAATTTCAATGGGTATACATAGTGCTCTATCCTTTAGGTATGACATGGTATTTTTTTCTGCTATTTCCTATTATTGGATATTTAAGTAATTGCTTTCAACAATTTGTTGTAAAATACATCTTTGTACTTTTATGACTGATCTCTAGATGTGGGATTTTTTGTGTTAAAGATTATGAAAGATTTTAAAGCTTCTTACATATACTCACCAAATTTATCTCTATGAAGATTATACCCATTATATTACCTTCAAGAGAATATGAGCAATCTTATCTCACTGCAATCTTTCCTCCCATTAATTATTTAACCATCATCAGTCAATTTGATAGCATGTTGAACTCTGTGAACTTGCCAACATCTGATCACTTTATGGCCCACAGAAACATCACTTTCATATAGTTCAACCTAAAATATTAATGATAAGGATTAAAATCCTGGCAAACACTTTCTGAGCCCATACTTTCCTAGTTGTGGATGAAGAAACACGTGTGTCTCCAGGCAGTGGAGGCCAGAGGCTATGTGTCACTTCCTCGGATTATTTTCAGGGAATTGGTTTGGGCCCAAGCAGGCTCCACTTGTGGTGGATGCCTTTGCAGATTTAGATATCATTTACAGTTATCTGTCCAAGGGGACTGGTTTTTTGGAAACTGGAAAGCAATTGTATTGTCAGTTTTCTGTGTTATAGTGAGATACCCAGTATGTGGTGCTAGCCCCAGTGAGGCTCCTCTGGCTACATCACCTCTTGACAGAAGGCATCATGGTGGGAGGATCTTTAAGAGGGAGAGACACATGGTAAGACAGGAAGAGAGAGAGAGAGAGAGAGAGAGAGAGAGAGAGAGAGAGACTGGGGCTAGCTGCAGTCCCAGGAGAACTATGTCAATCCCTTCTGAGGGCACACCCCCAGTGACCTAAGGATGTCCCACTAAGCCCACCTCTTAAAGGCCCACCACCTCTTTTTTTTTTTATTTTATTTTATTTGAAAGACAGAGTTAGAGAGAGGTAGAGACAGAGAGAGAGGTCTTCCACCTGCTGGTTCACTCCCTAGATGGCAGCAATGGTTGGAGCTGCACCAATCTGAAGGCAGGAGCCAGGAGATTCTTCTGGGTCTCCTACATGGGTGCAGGGGCCCAAGGACTTGGGCCATCTTCTACTGCCTTCCCAGGCCATAGCAGAGAGCTGTATCGGAAGTGGAGTGGCCAGGACTAGAACCGGCGCCATATGGGATGCTGGCGCTTCAGGCCAGGGCTTTAACCTGCTGCACCACAGCGCCGGGTCCGGCCCACCAACTCTTTTTTTTTTTTTTTTTTTTTGATAGGCAGAGTGGACAGTGAGAGAGAGAGAGACAGAGAGAAAGGTCTTCCTTTTGCCGTTGGTTCACCCTCCAATGGCTGCTGCGGCTGGCGCGCTGCGGCCGGTGCATTGTGCTGATCCGAAGCCAGGAGCCAGGTGCTTTTCCTGGTCTCCCATGCGGGTGCAGGTCCCAAGCACTTGGGCCATCCTCCACTGCCCTCCAGGGCCATAGCAGAGAGCTGGCCTGGAAGAGGGGCAACCAGGACAGAATCCGGCGCCCCGACCGGGACTCGAACCCGGTGTGCCGGCGCCGCAAGGCGGAGGATTAGCCTATTGAGCCACGGCGCCGGCCTCACCACCTCTTAATATCACCACGCTGAGAACCAAGCTTGCAAACACATCTGTCCTGTTGGTGCACATTTAGGCCACATCCAAATCATAGCAGTAATTCATTTTACAAGAATTCTTTTCAGGTTGCCGTCATTGTCCTTTTCTATATCGGAAGTGAGCATTGGAGTAACTTGAGGATTTGCCATCACTAGTAAAATCGAGAAAGAAATCATTACAAACAGTCACTTCAACATTTTAAAATCTTTTCTTAATTCACAGAACACTTGTTTCAGCCAAATTTGGATGACGTCAGTGATGTTCTGCCCCCAGCTGATCCCTGAGAATGAGACAGAAGGAAGCCGCTGAAGGGCTGAGTAGTTAGTTGGCGTTTCTGCCCGTCTGTTTCATTCCAAGAAAAATTTCTCTTGCTGCAGTATTCTCATGCAGCACCCCCGCTCTGTGCCCTTGAGGACATTTGGTTACTTAGCAGGCTAACAGTTTAAATACAAGACCCGAATTTTCAAATCCATAATCATTTTCTGAAGGTAGATGGGGCTTTGCATTGGCTTCCACCAGTTCAGGGTTTGACTCGACCTCTGCAAAGTGGTCTCTAGTGCTGGCGACCTGATGGCTGGTCCCCAGCTTTCTCTTTTTTTGTGGAGCATAGTTGAGGGCTTGCAGCTTAATGATTGCAGGTAAATATGGCAATGGCTAGGAGGCCCCTGGGTGGACAGGCATGGGTGAGAAAACCCTGAGCTCTTCTCGGAGCAGCATGTGGCTGAGTCAGGAGCAGCCCCCGGGTGGCGGTGACTCATTGTCCTGCAAGCCGGGGCTGCTACCTCAGGGGCACATGGAGAAGTCACGGGCATTTCTCAGAGGACTGCTGCTGCCCTATCGCCTCAGACTATTTTTGAACTTAGTGCTTCTGTCAGGAATTCCTTCCCCTAACAACAGAAGCTCTATCCTGCCTATCTCTCTGTGGGCATTTCAAGCCAGCCAGTGAAGCCCTGAAACGGAAAACAGACATGAGTTTATTCAGATTTTTAGGTGATTCAGTAGCAACCTCATACCTAGATCTTTGGGGAGCATTTCTCTCTTTTGGGGGTGAGAATGGGCTTGGCAATGGTGGGGAGTAGGAAGGTAGTATTGTGGATTGAGGCCCTTCTTCATTATGATATGCTTTTGAACTATTTGGAGTAGGTGGTGGATGTTAAAAATGCAAATTCTAGGGGTAGGTGGTGTTGTGGTATAGCAGGGCAGGCATCCCATATCAGAATTCTGGTTTGGGTCCCAGACGCTCCACTTTCCTTCCAGCTTCCTGCTATTGCACCTGGGAAAGCAGAGAAAGATGGCCCAAGTGCTTGTGTCTCTGGGTACCCATGTGGGAAATGCAGATGGTGTTCCTGGTTCCTGACTTTGGTCTGGCTCAGCCCTGGCTGTTGTGGCCATATGGTATGTGAATCAGCAGATGGAAGACCCCCCCCCCCCCCAATTATCTGGTATTCTACCTTTCAAATAAATTGCTAAAATAAATCCTTTAAAGATGCAAATTAAAATTCAGTAGGTCTGGGTTGGGACCTGAGAATACATATTTCTCAAGTGGTTCAGGACCACAGGATTTTTACCTTTGCTTGAACATATGGATTATCCTGGTGGGATTAAAAAATGACCAAAATCCAGGTTCCATCTCAGTTCAACTAACTCAGAATCTATCTATTGAGTGGGCATAAAGAGCCCCCTAGACTTTGTCTACCCATGACGATTTCCTCTTACACATTAATTTTGGCCACATCTGGACACACTGTGGGCCTTCTAATCAGCTGCCATGGCTTAAGCTCTTCCCTCAGCTATGCCATCTTCTTCTACTGATCTTTTCTCAGATGCCCAGGATAGCTTAGGTGTAGCCATTGCCACCCTTCGAGGCTGATTTCACACTCCAGTTCTTCTAAAATTCCCACTCCCTCTCCCTCAGAATCAATCTATGTGTATTGCACACCAGTCTGCTTTGTGTTGGTCATCTTGATCTATGTTACTTTCCTGCTCTATACTGTAATTTCCTTGAGAGTGAAGACCATGTCTTATTTATCTTTCCAGCCCTCCTGGTATTAAATACAACATGCTTTCACATAGGAGAACTCAATGCTGCCCCCTCAGTGGGAAACATGGCTTCTCAGCACTACAGTGAGAATAGTATCTCTGAAGGGTAGATGATGGCCCATCTTCTGGAGGTATTTTGTGAGAGCAGAGACCAATTCAGTGATGGATGGACTTGGTAGGTCTAGTATGGAGTAACTCTTCCAGTCTGAAGTAACTTCAAAAGGTTCTAGATAAGTCAAGTCAACTTTGGTTTAAATGTAGACTATGTCTACCTGACACTGAGAGCATAAGAAGCTTGCATTTGCTTTCACCTTGGAAAGTTCACCTGCAACCTCAGACTTAATTGAGAATGACTCAGGATGGGGGTGGTTCTGGAAGACAGTTTGTGCTAAGGAACAGGAAAGGTGCTCATGTATACTGATCACCAATCAGCTCTGAGGTGGAATGTTTATCCATATGGTCTCTTATTTCTCACAATGACCCTATGAGGCGTATGCAATTAGTCACCTAACAATAGAGAAAGTGAAGCTTAGCCAGATCAGTTATCTGCTGATCCATTATGTTGACCATGTTTACACCAAACTCAGCCCAACTCCAAAACCAATACTTGCTTTAGAGGAGGCATCTGCACTTGTTTTTTGCCCATCTCCAGCTGAGATTTCCTTTTGATTGAGAGAGAAGATGATGATGCAGCCTGCTCCTAAACCTGCTCACTCAATAGGACTGAGTCAATCCCCTTGGAAGCCCTCTTCCTCCTCCCACTGACTCTAGACTGGAAACTCCAAGGGGACAGGGATGGAGAACTTCACTGTGTATCTTGCTGTCCAGTAGAATTCAGAAAAGTGCAAAGGTTAATTGTACAGACTTAGAAAACAGACTTACCTATTTATCTACTTATTTACTTATTTTAAAGGCAGAATGATGTAACAGAGCGAGAAGGACAGAGATATGGAGATATGGAGGGAGAAGAGAGAGAAACACACTCATAAACACACACACACACACACACAGAAAGAGAGAGAGAGAGAGAGAGAGAGAGAGAGAGATCTTTCGCTCATTGTTTCACTCCCCAAATGGCTACAATAGCCAGGGCTGGGTCAGGCTGAAGCTAAGAGCCAGGAACTCCATCTGGATCTCCCACTTGGGTGGCAGGGGACCAGGCACTTGAGCCATCATCTGCGTTGAGCTTTCCCAGGTATATTAGCAGGAAGCTGAATTGGAAGCAGGGCTGCTGGGACTCCAATCAGGCGTGACATGTGGCAACTTAACCTGCTACACCACAACACTGGCCTCTGCAGACTTTGTTGTATGACACAAGCGAAAGCTCTTGATCTGTCACTCACTAACTTGTAGTCTTGCCAGTCTAGCTGAACCCCTGAGCCTTGGTTCTTTATATTTTGGGTTGCAGTGAGCATTAAGCAGAGGAAAGTACTTAGCTTATTCCCTCACATGTATTAGACATTCAATAAATTTTGGATGGACCAAATTTTCCCCATTAGTCTGTAGCAGATATGACTCTAGACTCAAACCCAGAAACACATTTTGTACTTTTCCACAATTCAGTGCAATCTTAAAATAGGTCCCTATTCTTTTGAGATAAATGGAAATGTTCCATGTGAGTCTCTCATTCCCTTTCACGGCAGGTATATGTAGACCCTAGGTGGTTCCAAGGCATCATGGGAATGGAGAACATCTGTTTTTTTTCATGGCATCTGTCCACAGGAAAATTTGTTAATCACTGGACCTTACATTGTTGAGCCATGGGTCAGACAATCCCTCTCACGGGTCCTTCTTTCTTCCTGGGGACCTATCTAGACAAAGAGATAAGCTCCTTCTACTGTTGGTCTCAACAAGCCTCTGGTGGGTTTAGCTGCTTCCCTGGGATGTCTACCAGGAAGCAAAGCACGAGACCCTTCACCTGGGGCTCGCCAATAGTCTTTATCTCTTGCCTGACTCACTGAAAACAGACATGCTGACGCATACACTCACCATCTGTCTCCCTTGCTCGTCTTTCATGAGTCTGGGGAACAGTTTCATAGTCTGGGAAGGAGAAAACATCCTTTCTTGCCCCTGGCAGGCATTTTGTCCAAGTTTTTCCATCTCTATTAGGGCATCTATGACTTGAAACGCAAAAGATAAAACATATTTTTCATTCTCTCCTTTCCATAAATTTACACCTCTCCTTGGAGGCAATGAGCTCAAAATGGTTAGATTGGGATATGGGTAGGAGGGAAAGGGGGAAGCCAAGGGGAACACTAGATGTGCAGGGGAAACTAGGGGCTATGGCTGGGGAGTTCATGTCCCATCGTGGCTCTGCTTGGCTCCCAGTGATGTCAGGTGAAGCCCTGTCCTTGTCTCTCACCATTCTCATGCCCTTCACTTTTCAGCCTTGGTAGTTTTGTGGGTGTTCTGACACTCTGTGTGATTAAGGCCTTGTATTCAGGTGCTCCTGTTCCTTTTGCCTTTTTGGTTAGATGGGAAATTCATTTGTAATTCCATACAGAGCTTATCTGCATTCTCAGGCAGTGAATATTATGAAGAGCATTGTGGATTGACTCACAGAGGTAAGTACACGCACACTGCTGCCTTAATTTTCTTTCATTTGTCCTCATTAAGATAAAGAAATGTTTCTAAATCTCTGTAATCATATGAAACTCTTTCAACATAAATAGTTATCTCACATTACTTGAATGGCATCTGACACAGTCCACGTAAGAAATTCAAGCCTATTAAAATATGGGCTCTGAGAGATTGCATACACAAAAGTCAGATTGCCTGTTTTGAAGTACATCAGCTACATTGTTTTTTTTTCCCTTCAGTCATGTGGAATTCAGTCTTGGACCCCAGGAGAGGCATAATGCAGGGCATTGTGGGACCTCAGAGGAGGGGAGGGCAGCCAGGACTGGGTAGGGAGTCACTTCTCATGTTAGATGGACTTTGGACAAAAACAGGACTTCTGGTTTCTGGTCCATCATAGAAGGAGCTTGGCACAACGAGAAAGCATCTGAGCAAACTGAACCTCGCCAACTACTGCTATATCCATCAGAGAAGTGAGGGCGTGGGGGCAGTCCACTATCCCCCAAATGGAAGATACAGAGACAAAGGGAATAGTAACTTGCCAGATCAGAAGTCCAAAAGCAGAAACTCAGCAAGAACCAGGGTCAGGGAAGGAAAACCTAAACTCTGACCAGTTAGTTTGGATGGCTTTGTGTGGATGCGTCTGAGAGATAAAAACTCCAGGGGGTACAGTTTTCTTTTCTTTTCTTTTTTTTTTTTAAAGATTTTATTTGTTTACTTGAATGTCAGAGTTACAGAGAGGCAGAGGCAGAGAGAGTGAAGTCTTCCATTCGCTGGTTCACTCCCCAATTGGCCGCAACAGGCGGAGCTGTACTGATCCAAAGCCAGGAGCCCAGAGCTTCCTCCGGGTTTCCCACGAGGGTGCAGGGGCCCAAGGACTTGGGCCATCCTCCACTTTTTTTCCTAGTCCACAGCAGAGAGCTGGATGGGAAGTGGACCAGCCAGGACACGAACCAGTGCCCATGTGGGATGCTGACACTGCAGGTGGAGGCTTTACCTGCTACGCCACAGCATAGGCCCCAGAGGGTACCGTTTTCAAGCAGGAGATCCTAAACTTCTGTGACTTTTACTTCTGGGAGATCCACAATATTCTCATAGTGAATATTAAGAAGAAAGTTCCTTATACATGGCGGGGCGGGGGGGGGGGGGGAGAATAGCCATTTTGAATGGTACCCAGAAAACTCTGCTTGAACTACCAAGATTTGATCTCAAAAGAAGCTGTTTTACTGCAGCCTAACCCTGCAAACTATAATTCTTACCAAAGACTAATTGACACAGGCAAGGATACACAGTCTGTGTATCCCAAACTTTGTTTAAGAAGAGTTTGAGCGGCTAGCGCCGCGGCTCACTAGGCTAATCCTCTGCCTTGCGGCACTGGCACCTCGGGTTCTAGTCCTGGTCGGGGCGCCGGATTCTGTCCCGGTTGCCCCTCTTCCAGGTCAGCTCTCTGCTGTGGCCAGGGAGTGCAGTGGAGGATGGTCCAAGTCCTTGGGCCCTGCACCCCATGAGAGACCAGGATAAGTACCTGGCTCCTGCCATTGGATCAGCGCGGTGCGCCGGCCGTGGCGGCCATTGGAGGGTGAACTAACGGCAAAGGAAGACCTTTCTCTCTGTCTCACTCTCTGTCCACTCTGCCTGTAAAAAAAAAAAAAAAAAAAAAAAAAAAAGAGTTTGAGCAGAACAGACACAGGTACAGAGACTGGCACCAGAGAGGACAGCCAGGTGGCTGGGACGCAAAAGACAAAGTGAGTAAGATGAGCCCAGGATGAGCCTGACAGTGATGTGACTGAGAAAAAAATTAACAGGGCCTGCCACCACGCAAATGTTTGTCAAAGAATCACACACATCCACCTAAGATGCTGTCTGGACAGAGGCCCACGGGACAGTTGCATCGTGCTTTGGGAACCTGGGGAATTTGGTAGAATCATGGGGGTCAGAGACGGCACTCCTGAGGGAGGGAGGCTTGAGGATGGCCTCAAAGGTGGAATGACTTTTTATATAAAAAGGATGTTTTCTAGGCAGAGGAAATAGAACAAGGACCTGAAAAGCGCTCCCCAAACATGGAGTTAAAAGACATTTGTCTTGGTGCAAAACATTTTGAAATTCATGCACAGTTTTTTTTCACACATTACATTTTCTGTATACTTTTGGAAGACCTCTGGATGTGCCAAGACCATCAGGTGGGAGCAACATGGCAGGAATGAATAACCAAAAGGCCAGGAGTCCAGTCGTCTTGGGTCTGTGAGACAGATGGTCAGAGAGTCAGGATGGATTTCTCCAGGAGGCTGGAGGGAACTGCAGAGTGACACAGCTGTCCCCCAATGTCCTGGACCCCCAGGATGCTGGAGTTCTTTATAGAAGATGGTGTCATATTTGCATATCTGACCCTACACATAGCCTCTCATAGACTTCAAGTCATCCCTAGATTACTTACCATACCTAAGACAAGTAAATGCTACTCAATATCTGTTTCACTGTGTTGTTTAGGGAAGGATGACAAGACAAAAAAAATCTGCCTATGTTTGGAACAGGTGCAATTTTTCTCTCCGATTATTTTCCATCCAGTGTTGATTAAATCTGCAGAGGTGCAAGCCACAGATGCAGAGGGCTCAGCCCACTTACAAACCAGACAGTGTGTGTGCTGCAGACATTTTCTTTAAACCTTGAGGCAGCTTTATAAAAGTGTAGGTATCACAGACAAATAATATCCAGTCTAAAAATAGCACGAGAACACTGTGGTGTGTATGCGGCTAGGTATGCCAGTTCCATAAATCATGTCTACAGTCTAGCAGGAAGCTCTGTCTGGGCTCTAGAAACTTGATGCAAAGGTTTGAAAGAGATAATGTGGGCGCTCAGACCAAATAGTGCTGTGGCCTGAAAGCTGGGAGCCTCTCTCCAGGTGCTGTCTCTGCCATGGGCTTCTCACCTGTTTGCCTGAGTATCTATCAGTTTTCTCATATTTAAAGTAGGAATGACATTTTCTGGTCTGGGTGTGGTGAAAACCTCCAAGTGAACATGTGGCATGCAGGTCTGTGGGAAGGTCGCATCACCTTGGGAAAGGCTGCCAGATCTCTCATCCCCGGTACCCATCTCACTGAACCCACGCCTGGAGTATCCCCATGTGCTGGGCACTAGGAGCACTGTGGTGAGTGCAAATGCACGGTCCAGGTTATACACTCGGGGGCCTGCTCCCCCCACCTGGCTGATGTCACTTGATTGGCATTGATAGCCCTGCACGATAAGTGCTGGGACCCAGAGAGAGAGAACAGTTTTCCTTCTTTCATGGCTCTCAGAGTTCACTGAGAAAGGAATTTAATCAACAGCAGAGGGCTTTATGACATAGGAATAAAGGAGAGGGCTGGGGAAGCCAACTAGGTGAGGTGGGCCTTCTCAGAAGAGCTCTCAGAAAAGAGGAGAAGTGGAGTGATTAGAAAATGATATAAGGCCAGCGCTGTGGCTCACTAGGCTAATCCTCCACCTTGCAGCGCCGGCACACCGGGTTCTAGTCCTGGTCGGGGCACCGGATTCTGTCCCGGTTGCTCCTCTTCCAGGCCAGCTCTCTGCTGTGGCCTGGGAGTGCAGTTGAGGATGGCCCAGGTTCTTGGGCCCTGCACCCCATGGGAGACCAGGAGAAGCACCTGGCTCCTGCCATCGGATCAGCGCGGTGCGCCGGCTGCAGCGTGCAGGCCGTGGCGGCCATTGGAGGGTGAACCAACGGCAAAAAAGAAGACCTTTCTCTCTGTCTCTCTCTCTCACTGTCCTCTCTGCCTGTCAAAAAAATAAAAATAAAGAAAAATAAAAAAATTAATTAGAAAATGATATAATTAATATTTGATGCCCTGATACTTTTGCAATAACTCTACATATGGAAGTACTTCAAAAAGTTGTTGGAAATACATTATAAGAAAAATTACTTGGGAACAAGAAATTTTGAAATCCTTGCATAATCATCATAACACACACTTTTGACGAACTTCTTGAAGATTCCTCCTGAAATCCTTGTTTTCTGTGAAATCTGGGGTTGAAAATAATTGAATGGGGAAGATGGAATTGGGCGGAACTCTGAAATCACATTATGTAACCAAATGAAAGCGATAATAATAATAATAATAATGTGATAGAACACCAGCCTGCTGAAACTGTGCTCTGGTCTGTGCACCAAAGACTGGTCCTTTGCAGCACAAATCCCTGGGATTCATACCTGGATTGTTCCTAATAACGACCCGTTCCATCAATGGGACGCCTGTCATCCAAGGCGAAATTTTCTTCACCATATTTTCTCATCATGGAGAGAATGTCTTTGCAGCTCCTTCCTCTGCACTGTGGCTTTCCCCAGTAGGCATAAAAGTGGTGGTTTATGAAGTCACTTGCCCAGTCACTTAAACTAAAGTCACTTCCACAGTGTTTTAAGCTTTTCCCTTAACGCAAAGAAAGCTTGCTTGCTTGATTGCATGGAAAAAAAACCAATATACTCAGAAAAATGAGAGGAGAAACAACAAATTTTCTGGATTATGTGAACATCATTCTCCCATTTCTCAATTAAATAGATGCTAACTTGTGTTAGAGAAATAGGCATTATGGGGCCGGTGCTGTGGTATAGGGGGTTAAGCTGCCACCTGCAATGCTGGCATCCCATATGGTGGCTGGTTGGTGTCACAGCTGCTCCACTTTTGATCCAGCTTCATGCTAATGGCCTGAGAAAGCAGTGGAGGATGGCCCAAGTACTTCTGTCCCTGTCACCCACGTGGGAGACCCAGATAAAGCTCCTGACTCCTGTCTTCGACCTGGTCCAGCCCTGGTCATTGTGGCCATCTAGGGAGTGAACCAGTGGATGGAAACCCCCCTCCCACCTTTCTGTTACTCTTTCAAGTGAATAAATAAATCTTTAAGAGAGAGAGAGAAACTAGGCATCATAGAAGAGTAAGTTGCAAAGCATTTCATCAAACAAGGGCACTGGAAACTTGTTCATTGAAGCAAATGGTGATGTCTTCACAGTATGAAACCAGACCGATAATGTGCACTGTGGCAACAAATGCACAAACCTTTGGGAAACTCTCCACTTTGAAATGCTTTCAGAGGCTGCAGCGCCTGCCTTACCAACCTCACCGATTCCTGCGTTGAAGCACCCTCAGAGCGACTATATTTAGAGATAGGACCTTTATAGAAGTAATCAAGGTTAAATGAAGCCTTAAAGGTAGGGGCTTGATCTGATAGTGTCCTGATAAGAAAAGGCTCCAGAGTATATTCTCTCCCTCTCTCTCTCTCTCTCTCTCTCTGTCTCTGTCTCTCTCTCGTGCGCGCACGCGCGCATGTTCCCTCCCTCTCTCAGACACAACAAGCACATGACTGCCTGCAAACCAGGAAGAGGGTCCTCACCTGAACTCTACCATACTGGCATCTTGATTTTGGACCTTCCATGCCTGGAAGAATTTCTGTTCAGTCAGGTATTTAAGCCTTGAGTCTTGTCATGGCAGCTCAAGCTGACTCATACAGGGCCCTTAAACAGCTGTAAAATATCCTCAGGGTAGCAAATCTTTGCCTTAAGCGGCACATGTTACATTGGGAAGCAGCCAAATGTTGCTTGAAGCCAAGGCTTTGGAACAAAGTAGTTGCGGGAACAGAATGAGGGCGTGCTTCCAGAATACGGCAGGAATGAAGTGCATTCTAAAAAGGAAGGCTTGCTTTGCGCTGGGTGGATTTGCTGGTGATCACCAAAGCAAGCAGAGGCAGCCTGATTGTCATCCCTGTGCAGTCTCCTGAAAAATCTCTTTGAAGGACAGCTGTCGTTTCCCCCTCAACTGAAAAGAGCAAAGACATATCAATATAAATTCTGGAAATAACCCCAATTTTATAAAATCATAAATAAATTTAAAGAATGCAAATTTGCTGCCATACCATTTCCAGAGATAACCACTGTAAGCGTTTTAGCGATGCCATTGCAGAACGTATCTATACGATCACACACACAAGCTCGTGTATTTTAGACTACAAGGAAAATGGGGCTTTGTATCTTGTTTCTTCATCTCCTGAGTAGTTCAGTACACTTGAAGAAACACAATTAATATATTTGTAATCTTCAATACTATGAATGTACCAATCATTTAAAAATTATCTACTGTAGAACATTTAAAATCTTCTCTAACAGTTAAATTTTACAAATAATAAGATTTTAAACAATATAGGTTCCATTGATTTATTCAGTTGCTGTAATATGTGAGTTACTAAATCTCATTTCAGTTCTAGAAAACTAGATGCACCAATTTCTTCCAGTGGGAAAAATTTTTATTTCTATTTTTAAATTATTTTTTGTTTATTCATTATATTTTTAACCATTTACTAAATGGTACTTCAGACTCATATTCTCACCAGGAAAATGTAGGAAAGCTACTGATACACATTATGTGATTTTATGCCACCAATACCAATGTTGTGGTTTAATATGAAAACAATTGTAGTTATACGTTTTGTTCTATTTTCCACTTAGGCATAAATACAAATTCAAGATGGTTTAAAGATAATCATTCAGGTCATTTGTCATAAAATTAGTAAAATATGCTTTCCAATAGTTTCCAAAGCCACCATTTCATATATTAAAAGGATATTTGCAAGCATCTGATCTTATTCTACATGCAGCTCCATTTAAAACTATCATTTCATGGGCTAATTACAGAATTTACTGTATTCAAAGAATTATTTTGCGAAATTTGTGATCAATGCTTTTTATTACATAATATTTAGTAGTCATGCTCAATCAACAAGGTCAACAGAAGCCTGTAAATATTTTGCTAAATTATCTAATACACTAATACATATATTTTTCAGTGCAGTAACATTGAAATGATTCCTGTATTCTTTATACATATGATTTTGCAAATAAGGTAATAACATAGAAATACACAAGAACTTGTTTTCTTAAAGCAGGTAAGATTAACAGAGGTTAAAATTAAGTTTATTGACAAGCCAGAGACTGACCCTGGCCCTAGTATCACCAAACTTAAAGCAGCTCTTGGTCAGAAGAGTACAGTAGAGGGTGCATGAAAGTGACACCTTGTGGTCTCCTTTGTGGTCTATTATTTGAGGCAATATTTTTTCTTAGCTTCTAAACTGTATTAACTCATAATAAAAAGTGCCTAGTCAAAATTTAGAACATTCTGATCAAAATGTTCTGAACACACCTTTCAGACCCCTGCTGGTGGTAGTCGGGGCGGGGAACTGCCACCTGCACACTGGGCACATCTTCCAGTGACTTTCAACATGTTCTTCAGATTTGCTCTGATCCTAGTTGGGAGGGAACACTAACTCACAGAGCGGGCACTTCTTGTGAACATCAAAGCTGGAATCAAAGCAAAAGCCTTGTCTGTGCAGTGGGAAGATCTTTAAATAAATGAGAACGGAGTAAGGAATGGACCAGGAGTTTTCAAGTAATCAGCAGATAGGCCATATTTTAGGTTGAATTTTGAAGTGTCTAAAAAGTCATGGAAAATGCATATTATGAAAAAACTATGCACAGATTTCAATTTTTTGTATCAAAATAAACATCTTCTTTTGAAGGAAGACTTATTTCCTTATTTATTTAAAAGGCAGAACAATAGAGAAAGAAGAGATACAGAGAGAAAGAGAGAGACAGAAAGAGCGAGAGAGCGCATACACCCAATGGTTCACTCCCCAAATGGCTGCAATAGCCAGGTCTGTGCAGGCCAAAACCAGGAGCTAGGAACTCCATCCATGTTTCCCATGTGAGTGACAGGGACTCAAGTACTTGGGTCATCATCCACAGCCTTACCCTGTACATTAGCAGGAAGCTGGATCAGAAGCAGGGTAGTCAGGGCTTAATTGGTGCTCTGATGTGGGAGGCCAACATTGCCAGCAGCAGCTTAATCCACTGTGCCACAGTGTCAACCTCAGTGAACTTATCTTTCTAGTATTTTCCCATCAGCCTTTTGAAATAATCTCATACATCACCACAATGGGCACTTAATCCTAAAATTGGCCATAATTTCCCCCAAGTACCAAAAGGCAACAGAGTGGTCTGATGTCTCAGATCAATGTTTCCTGCTTTTGGTAGTAAGCTACTTAGTGCAAAATCCATAGCTCTGTAAATCCTAATTTATAGAAATTTCTCCTCTTTTTAATGAGTTAATCACAAAGCTCTTTTACAGCTACATTTCAGCAAAAGAAAGACAAATGATACATACCTTAGTGTTTTCAAACATGACTGAGTTTTAGTTACTGAAGGAACAACACCACTACAGTTCGCATAAAGTAGGCTTAATAAACTGAATGACAAAAATCTTACTTTATCACATAGATCAGTTCTCTATGTGGCTAATACACTCTGCACCCGAAGTTTTTACTTATGTTGCTTTTCTCATCCTATGCAATTTTCTGCATGTACCATGTGGCAGGTCTAGAAGGGGAGGATGGGAAAGATCAGCTTCTTTGTGTCAGGCGGGTGTGACTATGGACGTGTGAACCCCAAGCCTTGCAGTTGTATCTTCAGTCTGTTTTGTCTTTTGAGCATCTAGACAGTGGGGCCTGCATCCTCAGCAGCAGAAAGCCCTTGCTAAAGATTATTCCAGATAAGTAGACACTGGAGTCAGAAGTGGTGTCGCTGGGTGCCCCAGTCTTCTTTCTCCCTTGGGAAATAGGTCAGACGTGGACTTTATTGGTTGCATATGGACCCAGTGAGGGGCACGTTCGCTAAAGGATGAGAGACAGGACATCATGCCCTTAACTTCTCTCAGTTGTCTTCTTTTTCTCACTCTCAGCTCTCGGGCCTCCTCTTCCCCCAGGTCTGGCCACTTAACTGACTTAACGACTCTAATTCTGTCCTTCAAAAACCTTAGCTTTTCACATTCTCCAGCAATAAAATCCAGTCTCTTCACATAACCCTCAAGGCTCTTTGGGATCTCACCCCACACCCACCATTCTCCACTCTCCAGCTGTATTGAGTTGATGACAGGTATCTGAATGTGTCTTATTTAAGATTCTGCAGGTACAACTTTGGGCAAGTCACTTAGCACTTCTGTGTTTCAACTCACTTTGATGTGAGAACTAGTATAGAATCTGTCTTGTAAGATGTCACAAGGATCAAATAATAGGTAGAAAGGGCTTAGAGCAGGGCATGGCATGTAGATAAATGCTCTACAAATTAAATTATTGTTATTCCTCTTCTGGAATTTCCTCAGCTTCCCCTTCGACCTGTCAGATTCCTACTTACCTTTGAGATGTGGATCAAGACTCTCCTCTGTTCAGTGCTTTTCTGTGTCTAACAGAGGTCATTGCTCCCACTGTCTCCTACTGTACTTAGAACCTACCACTAGCAACATCAGTTATAGCTCTTGCAGTTATTTGCTTACAGGTTCATGGAATCTATGAGGCTTACATGTCCCAGTCATCTCTGTAGCCCACACTTAGCTCAGCCCTTAGCATATGATGGTCCCTCACTTGACCTCTATTGAATAGGTTAGGGTTAAAGTTCCAGCTGCTCATTACTTTGCTAATCTGGCACCTGTGTGTGAGGATAGGCGTCAGGGTCCCAGAATTCCACCTGGCAGTCAGCTGAATTTCAGGCGTGTGAGGGGAGCTCTGAGTGTCTGGCCATAGAGAGATGTTGCAAATGTCTGCAGCTGACGTTGCCATCCCCAGAAAGTGCCTCTCAGCAAATTTCTATGTGCAGGACCAGCAGAAGAGCTCTACAATGGAGTGCAAGGGCAGGCAGATTCTGAGCCTGCCCCTCTTGCCTGACAGATTCCTGATTTACTGGCTCCAGAACACTCCAGTTGGCCCTGTAGCAGTCAGAGTATTTTCATTGTGCTTTGCAGTGAGACTAAAGAGAGATCAGGCTGTTGCAGTGGGAAGTAGATTTACTTGACTTTCAACTATTGCAGTTCTTTCTTATTATTCACAAACAAAGTTGTGCATGCAGTAATACCAGCCCTTCATAAATTTCTTAAATAGCTCTGTTTTAAAATCTGATATAATTCCAAAATGTCCATAAAGATGATTAGAATATAGCACAAGAATACCTTGCCACAGAGAGAGCCATTTAAAATCAGTTCAAAGCTGATTTTGAAAAATTGCAGGAAAGGAAAATATGTAAAGTAGGAAAAATGTGCTATGAGGGAAAATAAATGTGTGAGCGAGCTGTAATCAGATTCCTCAGCTCTGTTGAAAGGATGAGACCGACACTTCAAAGTCTTTACAAATGTTATCAAGCTGCAGAGCTTAAGGATAAGATGTCAAGTTGGTGATAAAGATTATTATAGGGTCAAAAATTTGGAAATATCAGATATTAGGCACCATTTAGACTTATATACTACATGCATAATATTATAAAGCCATTGATATTAATAAACATTTTTAAGGAGCTGGGATACACTAGTGAAATAATATTAGGCAAAAATGGTAATTGCAAAATTGTATGTATAGGATGATCTCAAATATGTAAAATATGTAGTATGAGTCTGTCATGTCTGTCATGTTGTTGCTTGTTAGTGGGTGTGAAAATTATGTCCTCTTCCTTCTCCCATCTTCTTTAAATTACAAAATTAACTTAAACAATTGCTTATTATTTATTTTGGATTTAGAATTGAAGATTTGCCAGTTGAGCTTTTGGCTTTTCTAGAATGTTCCTTTTTAAAGGGGTAGCAGAGACCTTGGGAAAAGAGGCTATCAGAAATAAAGTATCAGGTACTACAGCCTGGTTAGAGGAGTGTATTTGTAACATCCCAGATAAATTCTTGTCAAGGCTTGGGAGAAGATATGCGAAACTTCAGTTTCCTATATCTTATACAGGCAGCCATTTTGGTTCCATCCCAACTTTCCACACCTCCTGAGACCCTTAAGGTTTGGACCAGATATTCACAACATGGGGCAGAAGGTGGGCATGCTGTTTGTTGGTGGGGTGAGGGGACAGTTTAAGGAGGATCTGGTTACAGGACTGTAGGGCAATATGCAAGTCAAGTAGATGGCAGAGTCAACCTAGGATGGACTTGGGAGCTGAGATGAATACAACATGGTTTCATCTGGCTGAACTAGAAATAGACTGACTTTCTTGGGAGTAGATTTTTTTCCTTAAAAATATGAAACAACCTTCCTTGCCAGTAATAATCAGAGGGAGATAACCATATTTGAGAAGGTTTTTGATGACATGGATCTGCAAGGCTCTATTTCAGGGAAATTTTAGGCAGATTTGTATACTATGCATGCTGATGCTATCTCCTGCCTGCCAAAGTCCTGGGCCAGGATCCTCATGTTGCTAGAGAGGGATAACAAAGGGAAAAATAATCCCACCCCACTTGTCAGGAAGCTCCTTGTCCTCTGTTCAGGAGTGCTGGACTAAAAGGACATTTCATCCTACAAAACAGGTGACTTAGGAGCATGGTGCTGAGAAGCCTGGTCTCACAGGATAATTTGGACAGATGATTGCAGATGCTTCCAGTTCTTGAGAATTGTAGGGAGTTATGGGCAGATGACTCAACAAGCAATCTTTGAAATTCTATTATATTTAAAGCTCTGTTCTAGGTAGAGTAGGGAACAGAGATTATATAGTATATTACTGTACCTAATGACCCTAAGGAATTGGTCTATTGAAATATGTGCTTTCTAAAAGATGAGAAGGAGAAAGTAATGATGTGCTTTTAAGCTTCCCTGTTTACAGCAGAACTTCACCGGTAAGATGTGTAAGGGAAAGGGTATGCACGCTAGTTCAAATAGGTCAAGGTCTGTCTCTGAGTCTTGACCACTAAAGCAGTGTCATTTTTTTTTTTTTTTTTGACAGGCAGAGTGGACAGTGAGAGAGAGAGAGAGACAGAGAGAAAGGTCTTCCTTATGCCGTTGGTTCACCCTCCAATGGCTGCCGTGGCCAGTGCGCTGCGGACAGCGCAGCACGCTGATGCGATGGCAGGAGCCAGGTGCTTCTCCTGGTCTCCCATGGGGTGCAGGGCCCAAGCACTTGGGCCATCCTCCACTGCACTCCCTGGCCACAGCAGAGAGCTGGCCTGGAAGAGGGGCAACCGGGACAGAATCCGGCGCCCTGACTGGGACTAGAACCCAGTGTGCCGGCTCCACAAGGCGGAGGATTAGCCTAGTGAGCCACGGCACCAGCCGCAGTGTCATTTTGAGCAGTTGTTTGATCACAATGGGTCTCAGTTTTCTCATTTGTAAACTTTATTGCTATGAAGAGTCAAAAATCAACTTTTCTAGATAATATCAAGTTGTTTTGCGAATGTATGCATTCCCATTACTCCATGTTTTTTTATTTTTATTTTTTATTTATTTATTTTTTTGACAGGCAGAGTGGACAATGAGAGAGAGAGACAGAGAGGAAGGTCTTCCTTCACCGTTGGTTCACCCTCCAATGGCCACCGCAGCTGGTGCGCTGCGGCTGGCTCACTGCACTGATCCAAAGGCAGGAGCCAGGTGCTTCTCCTGGTCTCCCATGCGGATGCAGGGCCCAAGCACTTGGGCCATCCTCCACTGCCCTCCAGGGCCATAGCAAAGAGCTGGCCTGGAAGAGGGGCAACCGGGACAGAATCCGGCGCCCTGACCGGGACTAGAAACTGATGTGCCGGCGCCGCAAGGCAGAGGATTAGCCTATTGAGCCACGGCGGCGGCCACTCCATGTTTTTACCATCACTTAGTGTTGTGAGACTTCTTGGTTGCCTGTTAGAAACATAGATAAATCTTCTTTATTGGATATTCAAGTTCCTTAACAACTTTTAACATGCATTTCCTAGCATGAAACTGTTTATTCTGGCATTTAGGGAGATAAACATTGACTAAGAAACCCAAAGAAAAGGAAGTGACATTGAATAGGTTATGGGGAATTCAGTTAGTAGATGTTAGACATGGACTGCAGAATAACTATGCTTAATATACACAAGGATTTAAAAGATAGGGTTAAGGTTGAGCAAGACAACTGCAAACTATTTAGAAATAGCAAATTGCAATTATAGAATTATAATTCTAGAATTATAGTAACTAAGAGCAATGGATTTGTACACTTAAAATGGTTAAGATGATAACAATTTATGTATATTTACCATGAAAAAATAGTTGATAGATTTAACAGGAAATTAGACTTGTGTAAGAGGTTATTGGTGCACTGGAATAAAGACTGGGGAACTAGTCACACAAACACTCAAAGGAACTGCAAGATAGTAAAAAGTGTAAGAGATATACAGGATACAGTGATAGCACCTAATGTAAGTGCAATTGGAGTTTCAGAAAGAGAAGAATACTTTTGATAGAAGCAAATGTGAAGAGGTAGTGGACAAAGACAGTCACAAACATGGCAGGTAACAAAATATTTGATAACTGGTTGGGACAGGCACTGACCAATCTGGGTGGACACTGGTCAAGGTGTGTTATCGTGTCCCAGATAAATATTAGCCTGCCTGCCACTGAGGGGCGTGAGGTACTCATCACTGAGCAATTCTGCTGGGCAGGCTCAAGTCAGCAGGAGCCCAGATGATGCCCATTATTACGGTGCCCACATTAACAAGGAGAAGATACTTGCTCCTCTCCTCCTATTACTGCCTCAACTGAGACAAACTACTCTCCAACCACCCCCACATAGGCATGGTTTCTCTAGCTGGAGTTACCTCCTATACAGCCAGAGATGTCCATGCCCATCCGAACCAGAGGAAACACAAGAGCAAACAGTACCAGTCCTACCCACGGTACCCTTCACTTGTTGCAGCTATTGTTGCTACTCTACTCCCTGCTGACTTTGCATCTCCCAGTCCTTTGATTTCTTTCATATCTCTAGTTCAGACGAGGCACTGGTCTCTGGCTCTCTAATTTCAGTCCCTGATACTTACCACTTCTCTTCCTCTTCCTCTGTGAGTGACCAGGCATAGCTCTGAAGTCACACAACTCCAGAAGTGAATTTGCTCAGGACTGCATGTGAAAAGCAGCCCTGGAAAGCTGTTACACAAAACTGTGAGCAGTTTCCCCTGGACTTGGGCAACACTGCAGGATTACAGCCAGTGCCCCTTGGAAGTGGGGCATACTGTGAAGCCTGAAGCGCTAGCCCATTAAGAAATTTTTTCCAGCATTTCTAACATGATCTTTTGTTTGGCTATGGTGACCAGCTTTCCCACCCTGTCTTAAGAAGGTGGTCCTTCCTCTTGTTGTCTTGCTGGGGCTTCTAACTGTAGTATTCACTCCTTTGGCCAGAATGGTAGGCACCTTACCTTGCTTGGTTCCTTGTGGTTCCTACTGGAGACGGACATGTGATCCAGGAAAGACCAATCAGAGCCCTTCCCTGGGATTTTCTATGCATATAGTGATGCATGCTGTCCTTTCGCTATGGAGTTGCCAATCTGGGGCTCTAAACCTAGAATTGTCTATGGCTAAATCCTGAAATTGTAGACTACAAGGATATAAGGAATAAGAGGGGATTAGGTCAAATCAAGCGGAGAGAGGGGAAAGGGAGGGAAGAAGGGAGAGAAAGACTTGACTCTCTCTCACTTGACTTAGAGAGAGAGAGAGATTATTTGACTCCCTGCAGTCAAGCCCACTCTTGGATTATCCAGTTATATAAGTCTTTACATGGCCTGTTCTGCTGAAGATAGCTTTAGCTGAATTTCTGTTTCCCTCAGAGCACTCCCAAAATCAATAGCAACTTGAACCCTTGGGCATCTTTTACACAAGGGCTACAGCAGTAACCACAAAATACCCATCATTTTGTAAGTCCATAACATGTGGGGCCACTGAGCTGGCAGAAGGTCTTTGGCAAATGATTTTCAACGGAGCTAAAGCAACAAATGTGAAATAACAGCAACAGCATACACACTCTGCCAGGACCTGCCTGGACTTCCAGAGGAAAGCAGCCGCTGCAGATGGATTGACAAAACCAGAACCACATCAGGCTGCAACCCCCATCAGAACTACTTCCCTGTGCAGAAAGATGAGCATCCTTGCTGCCCTGAGACCCACCAAACATTTCCTTCCTCATTCGACAGCCATGTTTGAGAACGCAGCTCCAAGTTTTGTTGTCAGCTAAAATGAACAGAGAGCTAGCTGCGTGTTATGACGCATTGGTTGCCATGGTGCCTGAGTGCACTCTGCCATTGCCGAAATCTCTGCACCTGTACCTGCAAAATGCCACTGATGGGGAGCTTATTGTTGTGATTAAAGTAGTTAGTCATGCATTAATGGCACAGGAGAGCATTCTGTTGGCCTGGAACGTGGTGTCTCCGTAGGTCAAACAGGAACACTTTTGGATGCACTTTAGCAGGTAGTTCAATGTCATTTGAAAGCACTTACTGAGAAGCAATGGCACATCAGACCTCTGAGGGTGTAGGAGGGTGTGGAAATGCTCTGTGGGCAGGGAGGTCAGACAGCAGGAGCTGGAGGATTGATGGGGAATAGAAGGAATCATAAAGGATTGTTTGCTGTGTGAAAGCCATCAGTGAAGACAGAAAACTGCAGAAATATTGGTTTTTTCAATAGCATGGCATGGAAAGCCAGGATAGGCAGGGTGATGACCAGGCAGCCCTTCTGGGTCTCTCCCTTCCCTTTTCCTACATGTTTGTGCTGTTCTAGTCCCTATCACTGCTTCTCCCTGGACTGTCCACACTGGCTCCTTACTCTTCTTCCTGGAGATGTGCATCCTCCTTTCCACCTTACTCTCCACCCAGTGGGGATGTGATGTTCAATGGCCGGACCGTGATATTTCCCTGCTCAGGAGCCTGCTGTGGTTCCCTTCTGCCTTTTCCATCACTATACACTTAACCTTCCTCTCCAGGTTTGTCTCCTACACCCTGACTTTGCACACTGAGGTTAAGCCAGATGGAATCAGGTGCTTCCCCACAATATCTTCCTCCCATCTTGTACAAAAAGAATGAAATTCTGAGGCCTGTGCTGTGGCGCAATGGGTTAACGTTCTGGCCTGAAGTGCCGGCATCCCATATGGGCGCTGGTTCTAGTCCTGACTGCTCCTCTTCTGATCCAACTCCCTGCTATGGCCTGGGAAAGCAGTAGAAGATGGCCCAAGTCCTTGGGCCTCTGCATCTGAGTGGGAGACCCAGAAGAAGCTCCTGGCTCCTGGCTTCGGATGGGTGCAGCTCCGGCCATTGCTGCCATCTGGGGAGTGCACCATCGGAGGGAAGACCTTTCTCTCTCTCTCTCTCTCTCTCTCTCTCTCTCTGCTTCTCCTTTCTCTGTGTAACTCTGACTTTCAAATACATAAATAAATTTTTTAAAAAAAAAGAATGACATTCTGTGTCGTGCAACAAAATGGATGCAACTGGAAACTATTATGTTTAGTGAAATAAGCCAATCTGCAAAAGACAAATACTGTATGTTCTCCCTGATGTGTGGTAACCAATAGAATACCAATATGTAATGTAGGGGTGAAATTGACACTTTGAGTTTCAATGATTATTTACAGTCCTTTTCTCTACTGTTGAGGAACCAGCGTGTTTTTTTTTTTTTTTTTTTTTTTTTTTTTTTTACTGTTTTTGAACTCTTTACTTAGTGTAGGATTAATCTTACGCATATAACGTAAACTGAAAGTAGATCTTTGTAAAAATTAAGAGGGAGAATAGGAGAGGAAGGAGGGTGAAGGGTGGGAGCATGGGCAGGAGGGGGGGTTGGGGAGGAAGTATCATTATATTCTAAATCCATATACCTGAAACACATCAAATTTGTGTACCTTAAATAAAATTTAAGAGACAAAAGCTGGAATGTTCCAAGGCACTCATCACTGGAAATGGAATTCCCGAATGAGCCCCTCCACATCATCTGAGAAACAGGATGCCTTCCTTTCCCAATTCCCCGCTGTGGGGCATTTTTCAGTGATCTACAACTGCAAGCATTTTACAGTTTTTGGTGAGCATATTGAGGTCAAGACCATGTGTCTTCATCTTTCCATCGTGCATTATTTAAACATAGCTCCTTAGTTTTGTTGCTTAATTGGTGTCTGCAATGAATGCATGAATGGATGAAAGTACATCCAACAACCGATTATTACAGGATAACATTCAAATAGGATGTAATCATGACTCACATACAAAGACAAAATGAGTACATGTCAAAGACTTTATGTAAGTCATTAGTTAATGAGGAAATGAGTAAAACATAACCAGTTCAAAAGAGAATCCTTTTGAGTCACATGTCTGTAGAAAGAAAATAATGCTGACATGAATTTACAAATAAGATGCCGAAACTGTCTGAGGGGATTAGAGGAGAGGAAATTATTTGTATTTCCATGGGAAATAAATACATTTGCATGTGTCAATGGGCAAGAAATACATATGAGATATTTTACAACCTGAGGAGTTGTCAAATAAGTTCAAAGACAATGAAAGGGGCAGTGCACCATAAAATCAGACAACCCGGAGGGCATACTAGTTTTGGGGCAGGAAATCTCATTGGTCCATTGCATGTTGTTTTGCTGTGATCTGTGTCGTGGGAGGAGGATCTCTGAATGTATCTTGCCATCATCCACTGCTTTCCCAGGCCATAGCAGAGAGCCGGATTGGAAGTGGAGCAGCTGGGACTCGAACCAGTGCTCATATGGGATGCCAGCACTGCAGGTGGTAGCCTTACTCACTACACCACAGCGCTGATCCCTTGTAGAGTTATTTAATCTGTACAGCCCTACGAGAAAGGCGCTAATGTTTCAAGCTGAGGACACTGAGTCAGAGAATGCTTAAGTGATTTCCCCAAAGGCACACAGCCAGTGGAGGATGGAGCTGGAATTTCAATCCAGAGCATTTGACCTCAGAGTCCAGTCTTAAGCACTTTGCTGGTAAGACCATCCATAGTGAAGAAGATGGCAGTTTATTACAATTTTAGGAGGTCAAGTTCAGTCTATTTCTTAAGTAAATCTTTATAGCATCCAATTCTAATGCATAACCTTTAATTATTTCAGGGATGCCAGACAAATGGTTTTTCTTTTAAGGCTCCTTTGGAGGAAGACTCTCCCTAAGCAAACTTTGTTTAAGATAGAAACTTCAGTTAGCAGAACCTCTACCCATTACCCTATGACTCTTGTGGGGTTTTTCCAGATTCCTCTTTACTCCTGCTGTATAGGATTACATGATAGAGTCAGCGCAAAATGAGGGAGCAGGTGAGTTATTCTCATACAGCTAATGAGTTTAATTTATTCATTCACTTTTTCACCAAATGTGTTTTAGAATTTGCTATCTGTGTGCTCTGAATAGACTTTATTTATTTGCACTAAAACCATAGGGCCTTACCGTTAGACTCACCCATCAATATCCTTTGCAGTTTATGGTGCCAGGCACTTTGAAAATGGAATTTGATGAGGATACAGGGGAAAAAGCACCGTGCCATGGGCCCAGCTGACATTTGGAGAGTGTCTAAGGGGCCGACACTGTGGTATAGTGGGTTAAAGCCCCAACCTGCAGCACCAGAATCCCAAATGGGCGCTGGTTTGAGTCCCGGCCGTTCCTCTTCTGATCCAGCTCTCTGCTGTGGCCTGGAAAAGCAGTAGAAGGTGGCCTGAGTCCTTGGGCCCCGGCACCTGTGTGGGAGACCTGGAAGAGGCTCCAGGCTCCTGGCTCCTGGCTTCGGATTGGCTCAGCTCTGGCCATTGCAGTCATTTGGGGAGTGAACCAGTGGATGCAAGACCTCTCTCTCTCTCTGGCTCTACCTCTCTCTGTAACTCTTTTATTTTATTTTATTTTTTTATTTATTTGACAGGTAGAGTTACAGACAGTGAGAGGAAGAGACAGAGAGAAAGGTCTTCCTTCTGTTGGTTCACTCCTCAAATGGCTGCCATGGCCAGAGCTGCTCCGATCCAAAGCCAGGAGCCAGGTGCTTCCTCCTGGTCTCCCATGCGGGTGCAGGGGTCCAAGCACCTGGGCCATCCTCCACTGCTTTCCAGGGCCATATCAGAGAGCCGGACTGGAAGAGGAGTAACCGGGACTAGAATCGATGCCCATATGGGATGCTGGCGCCGCAGGCCACCTCGCTGGCTCCTCTCTGTAACTCTTGTATTTCAAATAAATAAAATAATTCTCTCTCTCTCTCTCTCTTTTAAAAAAGAGTGTCTAAGAGAATCGTGACTCAGCAATGGAAGCACAAGTAAAGGAGGAAACCAGACACGATCCACTTGATGGGATGGAGCAGCACGTTCCATGCCTACTGGTCTATGTGGAACCTGGACCCTGATTCCTTGGCTTCCATGGCTTTTGCACTGACTGTAAAAGCTTGGAGGAAACTCAGGGAACAGAGCTGGAGCTGCAGAAGTTAGTAAAAGCTTGGAAATGTTAATGCACCAAAGCAGAATTAAAAGTATGGAGGTGATTCACACATGAAGAGAAATCTTGCGGCTGTCTTAAATTCTATGAAAGCTAATTATGAAGAAAGATGGCCACTACTTTTTTTTAAAGTGTGCATTGAGTAGGTGAAGAAATAGGTTTAGATGTAAAAATTGCTTAAGAATGCATGATATTAATATCAGAATCGGGGACTAGTGCTGTGGCTTAGGACATTAAGCTGGTGTCTGCAGTGCCAACGTCCTATAATGGACGTTGACACATTTGAGTTCCAGCTGCTGTAATGCCCATCTAGCTCCCTGATAATGCACTTGGGAACCAGCAGAGGTTGGCCCAAGTCCTTGGGCCCCTGCAACCATGTGGGAGACCTGGAAGATGCTCCTGGCTCCTGGCTTTGGATTGGCCCAGCTCCAGCCATTGCGGCCATTTAGGGAGTGAACCAATGGATGGAGGATCTCTCTCTCTCTCTCCCCCTCTTCTCTCTCTCTGTATCTCTGCCTTTCAAATGAATAAAGTAATCTTTTTAAAAAATCAGAATTGACCAAGGAAAGAAGTTAGGGAATGTCTTCTCATCTTTAGAAAAGAAGCTTACACACTTACAATGCCACATGTGTGACTTAGCCTGGAGGGCACAGGGCTGATGAGATGGTTTCATAAATGTCTTGGTAGAGACAAGGTTTATGAATGTCACCTGGAACGGATTCTTGAGATTACTGTTTGCTCCAGGCAGATGTGGACCTACACTGATGTACAAAGGCATTGGTTAGGCTTAGGGCTGATTTTCATGAAGCAGCCTCTCCATGAGCCATCTGCAGATATACTTCTCAACTCACTCAGCATTTGCTTTGTTGGAAGGAAGGCATTGAGTGCGACCCTGGCTCTTAGAATCAGACAGGTTTTCCCTCCTGTCCTCTCCTTGCTACTGTGTCTTTTCTTCACTTGCCCTCTCCTTGCTACTGTGTCTTTTCTTCACTTGCCCTCTCCTTGCTACTGTGTCTTTTCTTCACGGCAAGTTATCCCTGATTCCTGGGACTCAGATTCCTGTTTGCAAAATGGAAAGATGATCTCTGACCCCCAAGGCATTGTTGTAAATGAAAATGAAATCTAATAGTGTGTGTAAAGCACTTTATAGTTCCAGGACACTGTAATAAATAGTAATCAATAAAATGTTACTGAACAGTTACTAAACATTAATATTTGCTTTGCATGATAATAACTTGAAAACATTATTTCAAAAGTAATAATATTCTATTTACATGTAAATGATCACATTATAATTTACATAATCTTAACTATTATCCCACTTCAAATATAGATTCTTATAGATACTTTGGTCCCAAAGGGTTCTTTTCTTCTTCACTAAAGATGCAGTAGTACAAAATAGACATGCAGAGACACATGCACACACACACATATAGCATATACACTCATATCCCACTCCCTACATACCACACACACACACACACACATACACACATACACCACATCATACACACACCATGCACCTGATATATTCCCATCAAATTTTGCATGAAGGCATTCTGGTGGCAGGCAATTTGATTACTAGTTTACTTTTGTCAATTAACAATAGGCTTACTGATTTCTGCAGGAACCCACACTGTAAGGCCAGGAAAAATCACAGAGAAATGGAGGGAGGCAGAAAAGGGTTAGAAAATAAGTAAAAAGGATGAGTGAAGTTAGAAAAGACAATGCAAAGCCATGCCGTGTCCTTCTCCATCCCTCACAGTGTTCCGTATCCCCTTTCCTGAAGGTGGAGCATTCAGCAGGAAGAACAGCCAGATGCAGGGGCCTCCACACCAAGCTTCACATCTCCAGGTGAGCACTGGGCAGTGAAAACGGAGTGTGGTGACTGTTTTCTTGCAGCTTATGGGGATGTGAGGGGCAGGATATGAGGCGAAGGAGCTTGAGCCAACATCTGTTTGCTCCTGAGGCCACCCTTGCTGGATGGGCAGAGAAGAGCAGGGGACAGCTGGATGCTCTGGCCTTGGAGAAAAATGTCCACTTCCGGCTAGAGTAATGCTTCCATAACTTTGCACTTAAGATCTTGCTTCCCTATCAGGGACCAGACTATCCAGCTATTTGATTTTTGGAAGACCATGTGTAAATGGAATAGCACAGTTTGAGGCCTGGCTCATTTAGGAAATGATTCCTATGGGAATTGCTTATGGGGAGTTTCCACTCTTAGGACATGCACGTGAAGGGTGCCTTCTCAGTTTAATTTTTACTAACAACTTCAGCAAAATGACACCATTCCTTTGAGTAGTGAGTCATACAACAAATTTATGGGACCACCTTTGTATATGTATATGGCCTGTTGTTAACCAAAACACGGTTAGGCAGCACATGATTGTATGTCTGTGTGTATACTACATACTAGATATACATTATTTATTTATTTTAAGGAACTGGCTCACAAACGTGGGGGCTGCCAAGACTGAAAGTGTCTTGGGCCCAAAGGCCACATGCAGGTAGACTTCTCTCCCCTTCTGAGGATCTCAAGTTTTTCTGAAGGCCTTCAACTATTTGAGTGGCATGGAGTCCATTTTGCTCTCAGCATTGAGCCTTAGTAACACCTTCCAATGATGGGGAAGCTACATTCAGTTTTGTGGTATACACTGATTATTGGAGAGGGCCATATAACCCATGCATGGTTGATTTTTATACACATCCAGAACACTTAAATATGCATTCCATATTTAAAATAGGGGGACATTAAAGGATCTGAGGGGCCAGATGCTTAAACCAAGTGAAGAATCCTCTTTAATAGGGAAAAACCCCACAAGACCAAAAGCACAAATAGACCGACAAGGGACGTGTGCAGGAAAGAGGGCTGGAGCTTAAGCTGCATTATTGCTATGGACTAAATTATGGAGCCCCTCAGTCCCCCTTTCAAATGTTAAAACTATAACCCCTAGTGTGCCCATATTGGAGACAGGGGAATTAAGGTTAAATGAGGGGAGGCTGCTCTGTGGCACAGCTGATAAAGCTGCTGCCTGCAGTGCTGGCATCCCATATGGGTGCTGGTTCAAATCCCAGCTGCTCCACTTCCAATCCATCTCTCTGCTATGGCCTGGAAAAGCAGTGGAAGATGGCCCAAGTGCTTGGGCACCTGCACCTGTGTGGGAGACCTGGAAGAAGTTCCTGGCTTCAGATCTGCCCAGCTCCAGAATTTGGGGAGTGAACCAGTGGATGGAAGACTTTCTCTCTGCCTCTGCCTCTCTGTAACTCTGCCTTTCAAGTAAATAAATAAATTTTTTTAACTTTTATTTAATGAATATAAATTTCCAAAGTACGACTTATGGATTACAATGGCTTCCCCCCCATACCATCCCTCCCACCCACAACCCTCCCCTTTCCCACTCCCTCTCCCCTTCCATTAACATCAAGATTCATTTTCGATTATCTTAATATACAGAAGATCAGCTTAGTATACATTAAGTAAGGATTTTGACAGTTTGCTCCCACACAGAAACATAAAGTGAAAAATAATAGATGAATTTTTAAAGTGATGATGAAATCAGATCAGACCTATTGTCATGTTTAATCCCAGTGAGAGTCAAGTTGGGAATTGATAATTTCTTTTTTTTTTTTTTTTTTTACAGAAGATCAGTTTAGTATGCATTAAGTAAAGATTTCAACAGTTTGCACCCCCATAGAAACACAAAGTGAAATATATTGTTTGAGTACTCGTTATAGCATTAAATCTCAATGCACAGCACATTAAGGACAGAGATCCCACATGAGGAGTAAGTGCACAGTGACTCCTGTTGTTGACTTTACCAATTGACACTCTTGTTTATGGCATCAGTAATCACCCTATGCACCAGTCATGAGTTTCCAAGGCTATGGAAGCCCCTTGAGTTCTCCGACTCTTATCTTGTTTAGACAAGAATTAAACCAGTCATATTAAGTAGAACAGACAAAAAAACTACTAAGAGGGATAATGTATTAAGTTGTTCATTAACAGTCAGGGCTATTCTGATCAAGTCACCATTTCCCATAGTGTCCATTTCACTTCAGGAGGTTTCCTTTTTGGTGTTCAGTCAGTTGTCACCAATCAGGGAGAACATATGGTATTTGTCCCTTTGGGACTGGCTTACTTCACTCAGCATGATGTTTTCCAGATTCCTCCATTTTGTTGCAAATGACTGGATTTCGTTGTTTCTTACTGCGGTATAGTATTCTAAAGAGTACATATCCCATAATTTCTTTATCCAGTCTACCGTTGATGGGCATTTAGGTTGGTTCCAGGACTTAGCTATTGTGAATTGAGCTGCAATAAACATTAGGGTGCAGACCGCTTTTTTGTTTGCCAATTTAAATTCCTTTGGGTAAACTCCAAGGAGTGGGATGGCTGGGTCAAACGGTAGGGTTATCTTCAGGTTTCTGAGGAATCTCCAGACTGACTTCCATAGTGGCTTGACCAGTTTGCATTCCCACCAACAGTGGGTTAGTGTCCCTTTTTCCCCACATCCTCACCAGCATCTGTTGTGGGTAGATTTCTGCATGTGAGCCATTCTAACCGGGGTGAGGTGAAACCTCATTGTGGTTTTGATTTGCATTTCCCTGATTGCTAGTGACCTTGAACATTTTTTCATGTGCCTGTTGGCCATTTGGATTTCCTCTTTTGAAAAATGTCTATTGAGGTCCTTGGCCCATCTCTTAAGTGGGTTGTTGGTTTTGTTTTTGTGGAGTTTCTTGATCTCTTTGTAGATTCTGGTTATTAACCCTTTATCTGTTGCATAGTTTGCAAATATTTTTTCCCATTCTGTTGGTTGTCTCTTCACTCTCCTGACTGTTTCTTTTGCAGTACAGAAACTTCTCAATTTGATGCAATCCCAATAGTTGATTTTGGCTTTGACTGCCTGTGCCTCCCGGGTCTTTTCCAGAAATTCTTTGCCTGTGCCAATATCTTGAAGGGTTTCTCCAATGTTCTCTAGTAACTTGATGGTGTCAGGTCGTAGATTTAGGTCTTTAATCCATGTTGAGTGGATTTTTGTGTAAGGTGTAAGGTAGGGGTCTTGCTTCATGATTCTGCACGTGGAAATCCAATTTTCCCAGCACCATTTATTGAATAGACTGTCCTTGCTCCAGGAATTAGTTTTAGATCCTTGATCAAATATAAGTTGGCTGTAGATGTTTGGGTTGATTTCTGGTGTTTCAATTCTGTTCCATTGGTCTATCCATCTGTTGCTGTACCAGTACCATGCTGTTTTGATTACAACTGCCCTGTAGTATGTCCTGAAATCTGGTATTGTGATGCCTCCGGCTTTGTTTTTGTTGTACAAGATTGCTTTAGCTATTCGAGGTCTCTTGTGCCTCCATATGAATTTCAGCACCATTTTTTCCAGATCTGAGAAGAAGGTCTTCGGTATCTTGATTGGTATTGCATTGAATCTATAAATTGCTTTTGGGAGAATGGACATTTTGATGATATTGATTCTTCCAATCCATGAGCATGGAAGATTTTTCCATTTCTTGGTATCCTCTTCTATTTCTTTCTTTAAGGTTTTGTAATTTTCATCGTAGAGATCTTTAACGTCCTTGGTTAAGTTTCTTCCAAGGTATTTGATTGTTTTTGTAGCTATTGTGAATGGGATTGCTCTTAGAAGTTCTTCCTCAGCCATGGCATTGTCTGTGTATACAAAGGCTGTTGATTTTTGTGCATTGATTTTATACCCTGCTACTTTGCCAAACTCTTCTATGAGTTCCAATAGTCTCTTAGTAGAGTTCTTTGGGTCCCCTAAATAAAGAATCATGTCATCTGTAAAGAGGGATTGTTTGAGTTCTTCCTTCCCAATTTGTATCCCTTTAATTTCTTTTTCTTGCCTAATAGCTCTGGCTAGAACCTCCAGAACTATATTGAATAGCAGTGGTGAGAGTGGACATCCTTGTCTGGTACCAGATCTCAGTGGAAATGCTTCCAACTTTTCCCCATTCAATAGGATGTTGGCTGTGGGTTTTTCATAGATTGCTTTGATTGTATTGAGGAATGTTCCTTCCAAACCCAGTTTGCTTAGAGTTTTCATCATGAACGGGTGTTGTATTTTATCAGATGCTTTCTCGGCATCTATTGAGATAATCATATGGTTTTTCTTCTGCAGTCTGTTAATGTGGTGTATCACATTGATTGTCTTGCGCACATTAAACCATCCCTGCATACCAGGGATAAATCCCACTTGGTCTGGGTGGATGATCTTTCTGATGTTGTTGCATTCCATTGGCGAGAATTTTATTGAGGATTTTTGCATCTATGTTCATCAGGGATATTGGTCTGTAATTCTCTTTCAGTGCTGCATCTTTTTCCGGCTTAGGAATTAAGGTGATGCTGGCTTCATAGAAAGAATTTGGGAGGATTCCCTCTTCTTCGATTGTTCTGAATAGTTTGAAAAGAATTGGAGTTAGTTCTTCTTTAAATGTCTGGTAGAATTCAGCAGTGAATCCATCTGGTCCTGGGCTTTTCTTTGTTGGGAGGGCCTTTATTACTGTTTCAATTTCTGTCTCAGTTATGGGTCTGTTTAGGTTTTCGATGTCTTCCTGGTTCAATTTAGGTAGGTTGCATGTGTCCAGGAATCTATCCATTTCTGATAGGTTTCCCTGTTTGCTGGCATACAAGTTCTTGTAGTAATTTCTGATGATTCTTTTGATTTCTGTGGTGTCTGTTGTTACATTTCCTTTTTCATCTCTGATTTTATTGATTTGGGTCTTTTCTCTTCTTTTTTTAGTTAGTTGGGCCAATGGGGTGTCAATTTTGTTTATTTTTTCAAAAAACCAGCTCCTTGTTTGGCTGATTTTTTGGAATGTTTTTCTTGATTCAATCCTGTTGATTTCTTCTCTCATTTTAATTATTTCTCTTCTCCTACTAGATTTGGGTCTGGTTTGCTATAGGTTTTCTAGATCCTTGAGGTGAATTGAAAGCTCATCTATTTGGTGCCTTTCCAATTTCTTGATGTAGGCACCTATTGATATAAACTTTCCTCTTAACACTGCTTTTGCTGCGTCCCATAAGTTTTGGTATGTTGTGCTGTTATCCTCATTTAGTTCCAGAAAATTTCTGATTTCTCTTTTAATTTCTTCTATGACCCATTGTTCATTCAGGAGCATGTTGTTCAATCTCCATGTGTTTGCATATGCTCTAGGGATTCCTGAGTTGCTAATTTCCAACTTCATTCCTTTAGGGTCTGAGAAGCTGCATGGAATGATTCTAATTCTTTTGAATTTGCTGAGACTTGCTTTATGGCCTAGTATGTGGTCAATCCTAGAGAAGGTTCTATGTACTGCTGAGAAGAATGTAAAATCTTTAGCTGTAGGATTGAAAGTTCTGTATATATCTGTTAGATCCATTTGGGGTATAGTGTCGTTTAAATCTACTGTATCCTTGTTGATCTTCTGTCCGGATGATCTGTCTATTTCTGAGAGTGGAGTATTGAAGTCCCCCAGTACTATTGTATTGGGGTCTAAGTTTCCCTTTAAGTCCGTTAACAAATCTTTTAGATAAATCGGTGCCCTGTAGTTAGGTGCATATACATTGATAATTGTTATATCTTCTTGTTGTATTGATCCCTTAATCATTATATAGTGCCCCTCTTTGTCTCTCTTAACAGTTTTTGTGGTAAAGTTTATGTTGTCTGATATTAAGATGGCTACGCCCGCTCTTTTTTGATTTCTGTTGGCATGGTATATCTTTTTCCAGCCTTTCACTTTCAGTCTGTATGGATCTTTGTTGGAAAGATGTGTTTCTTGTAAGCAGCAAATAGATGGGTTTTGTTCTTTAACGCAATCAGCCAAAGGTGTATTTTAACTGGACAGTTCAGGCCATTCACGTTCAATGTGACTAATGATAAGTGGTAACTTTGCCCTGCCATTTGCCAAAGATAAGTTCTAATATATGCTTTGAATTCCCTGTGATCTTTTGCTGTGAGCTTTCCTTCCTTTACCTTCTTTCATATTGATGACCGTGTTTCTTTGTTTCTGTGTGTAACACATCTTTAAGCATCTTTTGCAGGGCTGGACGAGTGGCAACAAATTCTTTCAATTTCTGTTTGCTATGAAAAGTCTTTATTTCACCTTCATTCACAAATGATAGCTTTGCAGGATATAATATTCTGGGCTGGCAGTTGTTCTCTCTTAGTACCTGGGCTATATCTCGCCATTCCCTCCTAGCTTGTAGAGTTTCTGATGAGAAGTCAGCTGTGAGTCTGATTGGAGATCCTCTGAGAGTAATCTGACGTTTCTCTCTTGCACATTTTAGGATCTTTTCTTTATGTTTCACTGTGGAGAGTTTAATTACAACGTGTCGTGGTGAGGATCTCTTTTGGTCGTGTTTATTAGGGGTTCTGTGAGCTTCCTGTACTAGGATTTCTCTGTCCTTCTCCAAACCTGGGAAATTTTCTGCTAATATCTCACTAAAAAGGCCTTCTAATCCTTTCTCCCTCTCCATGCCTTCAGGAACTCCTAGAACCCGAATGTTGGGTTTTTTAATAGTATCCTGAAGATTCCCGACAATATGTTTTAGATTTCTAATTTCCTCTTCTTTTCTTTGGTCTGACTGTATCCTTTCCTGTTCTCTGTCTTCTAAGTCCGATATTCTCTCTTCTGCTTCACCCATTCTGTTTGTAAGGCTCTCTATTGTGTTTTTCATTTGATCTATTGAATTCTTCACTTCAGTCACTATCACAGTTTCCTGTTGTACTAGTTGTTTCATTTCATTTTGATTCCTCCTTAATATTTCATTTTCATGAGAGAGGTTTTCTATCTTGTCCATTAAGGATTTCTGTAGTTCAAGAATTTGTTTTTGAGAAGTTCTTAATGTTCTTATCAATTTTTTGAGATCTGCTTCTTGCATTTCTTCTATGTCATCATCTTCACAATCTTGAATTGGGGTGTCTTTTTCATTTGAGGGCTTCATGGTGACTTCCTTGTTTTTATTACCTTGGTTTTTGCGTTTGTTATTTGGCATATTGGAGATATTTGGTTTCTTCACTGTGGTGCTATTTCTTGTTATACTATGACTCTAGATTAAGCGGACTATCTCTTTTTGATGGAGCCTTAGGGCTTGAGATGGGTGTGGCCTGAGAGCTCTGTTTGGTGTGCCAAAGGTGACACTCCCAGGTTAGGCGTGGTAAATCTCTCTCTCTCTCTTTCTTTTTTTTTTTGATTCAAAAGGGAAGTAATTCCGCACAGCTGAACGAAGTTGGAGGTAGTTCGCGGGCAAATGATATACCCACAGGAGCCAGAGATTGGAAGCTCTTTCCCAGGGACCACACAGGGAATCTGTTCGGCCCTCAGAGTGGGCTCAAATTCTCCTTCAGTCTCCCACTGGGTTGCCAAAGTTACGGAATTGTAGCGTCTCTGGAGAGTGCTCACGTGAATTCCGTGAGTTCTCTCCCCCACCGTCTCTTTTTTTCACAGTCTCAGTTCAGTAGCACCACAAATTTACTAGGTCCTAATCTCCTGTTAATTCGCCCCGCCCAGAGTCAGGTTTTTCTGCTAGGCTCAGGGCCGGTGCAGACCTGAGGTCGCTCTGCTTATGACGTATGTCCAAGATGGCGCCTGCTCTTTGTCTTGCTCGCCCTTGAGAGGTGAGTGGAGAGAGAGAAACCCGTGTCCGTACCAGTCACCTTTTGTTTTTTCTCTCTCTCTCTTCCAGTTAGCCTGGTGAACTCCCCCCCCCCCCCGGGGGGGTCGTTCCCTCTAGTCTCCTCTCTCCGCTTGCCTGCCAGTGTCTCGGGCTATTGAGGTTTGGCTCACCTCGCGTTCCAGCGCTGGTGTGTTGAGTCTGCCGCTGGTGTCCTGAACTGTGGGCTCCCACGCTCTCCACGCAGGTCCGCTGTGAATCACGCATTCCGGAAGAGTTTCTTCTGCTGTTTCCTCCCCTACTCTTCCTTGAACCTGCAGTATCTCCACTTTTATTAAACTATCTCTCCCCGGACTATCAGTGTGCTCCCTTCCTATTCCGCCATCTTGCCTCCATCCCTAAATAAATATTTTAAAAAAAAATTTAAAAAAAGGTTAAATGAGGTTATAAAGTTGGGTCCTGATCATCTGGGGCTTTATAAGAAGAGGAAGATCTGTTCCCTCTCCTTCCTTACCTCTTCTCTTTTCTGTTCTTTAAACTACTTAGTGTGTTGTATTTTGTTATAGTAGCCCCAGGTGACTGAGGCAGTTAGCTGGATGGTAAAGCTGCCTCTGTGGAGGTAAGATAGGAATATTTTACAAATGCATACTGCAGCAGTAAGCACACACACACACAGATACACACACAAAACGTGTGAAGTGGACACACACACACACACACACACACAGTCGGCCCTCTGCATTCTCACCTTTCCCATCCTCAGGTTCGGCCAATGGCAACAGAAAACGTTCAGGAAAGAGTTAAATCTGCCCTGCTCATTATTCCCTAAACAATATCACATGACAAGTATTTACATGGCATTTACATCATGTGTGGTACTTAAATAGTCTAGAGACACCTTAAAGTATCTTGGAGGATGTGCATAGGTTATGCAGATACTGTGCTATTTTAAGTAAGGGGCTTGGACATCCATGGATTTTGGTAATTGTGGGGTGTCCTGGAAGCATTTCTTTCTCAGGATAAGTGACACTTTTGCTGCTTTATTGGTAAACACATCTTTCATGATGTCTTAATCCCTCCACTGCCATCTCATTTAACTCCTGAACTCTGGCTGGCAGATGTTAATAACATCCTTATGAAAGGCAAGTGTTTTGGATCAACCCATAGATCTTCCCACATGGTAATGGAAAGTTTTAAGTACGTGGACTGAACTGTTTGATCAGCCTGTCTGCCCATTTTCTGTCAGAGGATAAAAGAGCATTTGTTAGCTCCAAATGCAGAAGAAAATGCAGAGCTCACATTTAATATCCGTTGGGTACAATTTATGTTTTAAATATCATAATTGTAGCCTTTCCAAATCATTATTTTTTTAATGTGGTTAAGTACAATTCATTAGCACGGTGCTGAAGATAGCAATGGCATTTGCATCACCATCCGGCATTGTACTCAGTAGGTTCTGAGCCCACAGAGATTTCTGTGGCTCAGTGCAGCGGCATCACAGAACAGTCACGAACCTTGCCATGTGCAGGGGAGGGGCTGACACAGGAGTCGTGGTCCTTAGTGAACTGGGATCGGCTTGCTTCGCCTGCCCGCTCAGCCTACCTGAGGTGCAGCAGTCACCTGTCCCTCCTGCCAAAACTCCGGGAGGCTCAGGGCTGGCTCTGGGGCTCACTGCCTCCTCTTGATTTTTTATTCACTTTTGTTTACAACATTCTAATCTACGGAGAAATAAGTAGAGATTATTAAGACAAAAAAAGTGCTGGAGGTGTAATTCTGCCACATTTCAAAGTCCCAAATTGACCTTTGTGGACCAAAATGTAGATCCATGTTTCCTTTTTTTCCCCTAATTTACTTATTTATCTGAAAGGTAGAGTCACAGAGAGAAGGAGATGGGTGTGTGTGTGTGTGTGTGTGTGTGTGTATCTTTCATCTACTGGTTCACTCTTTAAATGGCTACAACAGCCAGGGCCTGGCCAAACCAAAACCAGGAGTCAGGAACTCCATCCAGTTCTCCTCTGTGGGTGGCAGAGGCCCAACCGCTTGGCCCATCCTTTGCTGCATTTCCCAGTGCATTAGCAGGGAGATGGATCAGAAATGGAGCAACCAGGAATTAACTTATTTGAGAGGCAGAGATAAAGTTTTCATCAGATGGTTCACTCTCCAAATGCCTGCAACAGTCGGAGCTGCCCCAAGCCACAGCCACAGTGAGAACTCCATCTCGGTCTCTCATGCGGGTGGAGGGACCCAAGTACTGAGCCATCATTCGCTGCCTCCCTAGGTCTGCGTTAGCAGGAAGCTGAACTGGGATGCAGCCTAGGTATGAAAGCTGAGTAGGCTGATGTGGGAAGCAGGTATCTTAACCACCAGGCCAAATGCCAACCCCCAGATGTGCATTTATGAGAGCGAGGTGGGAGGCATAAGATAGAGGGGCAGACCTGCCCTCTCCCTTCTCCTCTAACCAGCTCAGCTTCTCTCCCCTTCTCTCTCTCGCTCTCTCCCTCCCTCTCCCTCTCTCTCGCTCTCTCCCTCCCTCTCTCTCTCGCTCTAGCTCTCGCTCTCTCCCTTGCTAGCTCGCTCTCGCTGTCGCTCTTCATCTAAAGTTGCTCCATCCTTGTGTGGCTTCTTGCTGGCTTCCACCACCATTTTCCCGCCTTCCTCCTCTTCTCCCTCCTGTATCCCAAGTTCCACTAACACCATCTAGAAAACATTCAGGAGGGAAATCAGATCCACACTGAGCACGCGCAGATTGCTTTTCCTGTCATTACTTCCTAAACAACATGGCATCTACTTACCTGGCATTTACATCATTGTAGGTATTTAGTGAAAAGTTGGGAGGCTGTGCATAGGTTGTGCGACTGCACCTTTTTATTTAAGGGACTTGGCCATCCATGAATTTTGGTATTTGTGGGGTTTCCTGGAAGCAATCCCCCACAGATACCAAGGGGAGGCTGTGTGTCTGAGAGAGAGAGAAGAGAACCAGAGAGGGAAGGAGGGAGCGAGGGAGAGGCCGTCAGGATAAATGAGGTCTTTTCTACTTTATTGGAAAAACACGTCTTTCGTGATGTCCTATTCCCGCCTAATTCCGCTTCCTGCTAATGCCAACTTCCTTCAACTCCTGAACTCCAGTTGGCTTTACGGCAAAGTCTCCCGCAAACCTGGAGTCTCCAGGGAGCCAGCAGGTCCACCACGCCCAGCTTTCCTGGCCGGATGGTGGCCGCGCTCGGGATAGGCGAGGATTGAGGAAGTGCCCGTGTTTCCCAGCAGGGGGCGCCCCGGGACCCAGGAGCCCCGCCCAGCTCCCTGCTGCCGCCCAATCAGCGCGCTTGGTGCGCGCAGGCGCTCACAGCCCCTCGTGGCGTCCACGCGGCCCAGCTGCTCCCATTTCCACGCCTCTGGCCTGGTGAGGGCCAGGGCGATGTGCTGAGACGCCAGAGGGGAGGAAAACGTTCCCGGAGCTGCGTCTTCTCCACGTGTGTAGTTCTCCGTTCCTTCCTTTATCCCTAAGAACGTGTGGATGGCGTGGGGAAGCGTGAAGGGAGGAAGACGCGGCCCTTCCCTCCCACCTTTGGGGCTTCTCGGGGTGGCTAGTTCCACGGTTACAAAGGGAGAAACGTGGCCGGCGTGTACACCCCACCTCTGCCTTCATTTCTAGGCCTTGCGAGGCCAGGCAGAAACAGAACTCACAGAACCAGGCCTCTCCCCGCCGGGCCGCGTCCAGCTCCAAACCCGTCCGAATAAGGGGTCTCCGGATTGCACAAGGGCCCTACTGCCCGCTTAGGGCCGCCCCAGCTGCGCACCTGCCTAGAACAGCCCTGCGGGACTCTCCCGTGGATGCTGGGGCTGGCAGCCGGGAGCCACACCGCCACTCTGAGCGTGTCGTGTGCAGAATACCCAGCAGGGCCTGCGCGGAACACCAGCCAGGTGCGGAGCTGAGTGCCGTGTGCAGAGGGGGCGGCACCACGCTTTCTCTGGCCAAGAAAAGCACCTGTTCAGTGCCGAGTGGAGAGCCCGTGGGCGGAACCTCTTCCCACTCTGATCATTTATAACAATAAATAGGTAATAACACATTTTAAAACTTACAAGTTGAGATTTTATGTGCATAGTATAGTGCCAGAGTCCTAGGTAATAAATACCAGCTAGTAAATTTACCGCTCTAAAAAAATTCCGTTTATTAACTCTTCTTTTATCCCAATGCTTGGCCAATTTTTCCTCTACTCATTTTTACTTAGGAAAATGGAATAAGAGTGAAAATATTTCCCATTTCCCAACTGTACCGTCATTTGTTCTCCTCTAAGAAATTTCTCCAAACCACCCAAGACTAAAAATAATGAGAATTTTATAAACCACTCATCTCTGCTTTCATTACTTGGATTTATTTCCCTTTGGACTTAAGTTTTTCTTCAAACTGATTTGAAAGATAGATTGATATATAGAGAAATAACTTCCATCTGTTTATTCACTCTCCAAATGCCTGCCACAGCGAGGAATGGGCCAGGCAGCAGCCGGGAGCCAGTAACCCCATCTGGGTTTCCTGGGTGGGTAGCAGGGACCTAGATACTCCAGCCATCATGTGCCACCTCCCAGGGTGTGCATTACCAAGAAGTGATTTCAGAAGCACAGGCAGGACTTGGTCCTAGACATTCAGATGTGGAATGTGGGCTATCAAAGTGGCAGCTTAACCCACTCGCCCTTTGGCTTAGGTTTTAAAATAATAATGTTGCCACTTCAGTTTAGCTCCTTGGAATATAATTCTTGTCTCTTTAGAAAAGGTAGTGTTTTTGAAAACATAAAGTTATAAAGATTTTGATTTGAATCAATTCATGCAAGATCTAGAAGTCACCCATATTTATGTGATTTAAATAATGGACACACTGTCCTAAGAGTTAGAAATTAAAGTGGGACCCAGCTAATAGAAGAACATTTCTCTTCTAATAAGGCTTCTATATTTCACAACAACAACAACAACAACAAAATGAACTAATTGAAAAAAGTAGTTTGAAGGTATTATTTCCAGAATGAATATTCCAAGGGAATGAGTCACTCAATCAATTATAACCAACTGCTTGAGTGTTTGCTGTGTGCAAAGAACTGCATGTTCCATATGTACTGATGAGAACAACTCAGTAATCAACAATATTAAACAAAATGCTGTAGACTGTGTATTAGGGAATGTGCTGGATGGTCTGCTTCTTTGCTGGTGGGGGAGGGGGGGCCTAGCAGACACATAGCAGAACAACTCTTCTGGTAGTTTCAATGTGGAGGAATGGGCCTATGTTATATTACCAGCACTTTTCTGCATTAGTACTTTCCAGTAGGATTTCCTCAGATTCTTCTCTAAGCTTTTTCCACAGAGAATGGAATTGAGTAAGGAATAAAAAGTTATTTTGTTCTCCTTTTTTTTTTTAAAAAAGATTTATTTGTTTATTTGAAAAACAGAGAGAGAGAAGGAGAGATAGAGAGATTTTCCATTCACTGGTTCACTTCCCAAAGGGCTGCAATGGATGGGGCTAAGCTAGGCTGAAGCCAGGAGCTTCATCTGGGTCTCCCACATGAGTGTAGAGGTCTAAGCACTTGGGCCATCTTCTGCTGCTTTCCCAGGCTCTTTAGCAGGGAGCTGGATTGGAAGTGGAGTAGCTGGGACTCAAGCTGGTGCCATATGAGATGCTGGCACTGTGGGCCATGGCTTTACCCACTGTGCCACAGTGCCAGCCACTTTTACTCTCCTTTCTTTGATAACTCTCTAGATCTGCTTAAATGGCCCAAATGGTTGTTAGACTGCCAGAAATATCTGCCACTAAGACCTCTTGTCAGGTCCCTCACAGAAATGCCACAAGGCAAGATGTGGTTTTTGACTTCAATGAGATGAATAGAAAAGGTACATGCAAACAGAAGGCAAAAGTGAATGGGTGTGTGAGGAGGTAGAGAGATTAATAGTTAAATTACAAAGTATTACATTCTGCAATTCACTGTTTAAAAAATCAGCCAAATAATTGAAAGACTATTCAGAAGAGGGAGAGGCAGTATGGCACAGTGGCAAAACTAAAGCTTTAGGGTGACAATTGGGAATTGTCAACCAGTTCCTTGTTAACTGACTAGATAAATCACTTAATTTATCTGAGCTTCATTCTCCCCTGAGAGTGGACTAACAATACCCATTTCCTGTGATTGCTATGAAAATGTGGGTTCTTATTTAAATGACTGGTATTATTTCTTTCATATTTATGTCTCAATCTATGTGGAATTTTGTGTATAAGGTGAGATAGAAATCTAATTTTTTCCCATGGGTCTTAGTGTCTCTCCACCATTTTTTAAAAAATAAAATGTCTTGGCTCTGTGATGCCAACTCGGTTCCAGATAATTACCACATAGTCATGGGTGCATTTCTGGGCTTTTGTTCCTCTTCTGTTGATTTGTTGGGCTACACCTGAACCAGTCACTCTGAATACACTGATGTGTATTCATTCAGCTGCTTTGTACAATGTTTTACACCTGGGATAGAAATTCTGTCATATCATTCTTTATCATTGTCTGGGCCTGTGATACCCTTTGCTAAATTTCAGAATCAAGATCCCTGAGAAATGTTTTCAGGATTGGAATCACAGTGCACTAATTGCATAGATAGCCTTGGGAAGCATTAAACCTTTAAGGTACAAAAGGATGGGTAAGATTTGGTAGGCAGAGGGGGCCAATGTTGTGGCATAGCAGGTAAAGCTTCTGTCTGATGCTGGTATCCAATATGGGTACCAGTTCATGTCTAGGATGTTCCACTTCCAATCTAGCTCCCTGCTAATGGTCAGGGAAAAGCAGCAGAAGATAGCCCAAGTGTTTGGGCTTCTGTTACCATGTGAGAGACCCAGATGGGAGATCCAGGCTCCTGGCTTCGGCCTGGCCCAAAGCCTTGCAGTTTTGGCCATCTGGGGAATGAACCAGTGGATGCAAAAACTCTCTCTCTCTCTCTCTCTCACTCTCACTCTCACTCTCATTTGTCTTTGTCTCTCCCCCTCTCCCTGTGACTCTTTCAAATATATAAATAAATAAATCTTTAAAAAAAAAACCCAAAAGATTTAATGGGCAGAAAGTAATGAAGTACATGAAAGGAGTTGGAGCAGAAGGAATGGCACAAAGCTGGAAGGCCCAGGGTGAGTGTGATACATAGAATGGTCTAGTGTGGCTAGAGAGTGATGGATACCAGAAAGGAGATGTGGGATAGAGGCCTGGAAACCCCTGAACTGTCAAGCATGGAGTGCAAGGTACAGAGAGAAGGCCATGCCAACCCCAGGGCCCAAAAAGTCCAGGGTCATTCATCTAGCGAAAGTCATCTTCCTATCCAACTTAGTGAAATCATAATGTAGGAAAAAAACAGCTAGGAAAAGTTGGAGAGGGGCTGGTGCTGTGGCATATCGGGTTAAGCCACTGCTTGCCACTGCTTGTGGTGCCAACATCCCATATGGGCACTGGTTCCAGTCCTGACTGTACCACTTCCAAAGTCCTTTTTCTCCTGCACCCGTATGGGGGACCTGGAAGAAGCTCCTGGATCCTTGCTCCTGGCTTTGGACTGGCCCAACTCTGACCATTGTGGTCATTTGAGGAATGAACCAGCAGTTGGGAGACCTTGACCCCCCCTCCCAATCCTTCTTTCTCCCTCCACCCCCTCCCCTTCCCTCCTTTTCTCCCTTTCTTTGTAGCTCAGCCTTTCAAATAAATAAATCTTTTAAAAGAAAGATAAGTTGGAGAGACAGAAGGAAGTTTAGCTTGATGTTAATCAGGCACTAAGCTGAGAAAACATTGCTCTCAATAGGAGCCCTTTTAAAATGTGATATTATTCTACCCATGGCTACTAAATCCACTGGAAAATACTCTGTGGGAATATGAGCTAAGAAATGTACATTCTCTGCTAGTTTCCCCACAGGTGCCATTAGTTTGACCAAAAACATGCTCAGCCGGAAGTACTCATTAAATTCCCAAAGTGGAGCCCATTTTCCCTGTCTGAAGATGTTTGGGTACATGGGTCAACTCTCTGTGTGCTGTGCATTCAGTTTTCCTGTTGCTTTACCACTGTGATTTCCAGAACCTAGAAAGAAACATAGTTCTACTTCTGTTATGCAGAACCCCTACTAGCTGAGTGAGTCCCCTGCAAAGCAGTTCTAAAAGTTGGCTGGATGTTAGCATGTACCATCCAGTGTTTGCAGGATGACAGCACTGACGAGTTAGGCAGACGTGAGGATCAGTCCACCCATGTGGCCCAGCCCTCTCCTGCAGCAAGTAAGGATACAGGCTCCAGAAGATGATCAGCTTCTCCCCAGGGAGGCAAATTTGGGAAAGAGCAGAGACTAGGTTTCATGTCTCCTGATTTCTTGCGCACAGCCCCACCCAGCTCACTTGCCTTCTTCTTGAGACAGCTTTGTTAGACATCTAACTGGTCCCTCTCTGCAAATACACTGCTTGTTCATTATTTTCCAGTTCACTTCCAAATATAGATTTAAGCTCTGACTTGTAATTATACAGCCTACATTGTTCAGGATGCACAGTTGCGAGTAAAAACAGGTAACAACAGTATCTCTCTGGCTCCAATGCTGAGCTCTCTACTAAGCTTCAGGTCCACTCAGATTCCTCTCAAATGGTTCCAGGAGCCCACCAGGCAAGATGTACAAGTGGAAAACCTTTGCACACTGTGTCCTCTTCCATTTCCCTGTTCCCTACATTGTCTTGGTGCCACAGATGGCGGCCAGACCACGGAGATCCTGAGAAGACGCTGCCTTGTTGCTGGTGCCTGCCCAAGACATCCCAGCTGCTGACAAAGGTCACAGTCCTTGAGATGGTGCCACTTCCATCTGGGTTAAGAGTGGTGGTGCTGCTTGGTGTCAGCCTGCCCACCAGTGCTGGCCCCCATGCACACAACCAGGCTTCTCCTCGCCTGTGGATCATTTTCAGCAGCCTGCAACCTTTTGTTCCCTGAGGACGAGGTTTTCACCAACATCTCCATGTAGACTCTTGATAGACCAAACCAACCAGGCTTCTAAAGATGCCATAATTGCAGGGTGGACACAGCATGGGCTCAAGGTGGGTTCCTGCTACATCTGACGCTGATGCTCATCTGTGAGAGAGACGGGAGTGTCTGTAGAACACAGCCTGACATTGTAGAGCTATGGCAAGCAAACTGGCTGTCAGGGTGTGTTCAGACCATCCATCCTTATGTGTGACCTTCTGCAGTTTACCAAACTTCTTGTTGTGCTCATTGAGGATGATTCTAAGTATTAAATGAGCTATCAGGCCCTTAACACAATGTTTAGGATTTATTGATTGTTTAATAACTGTTCAATGAGTAAGTCAGACACCCAGGATAGAATGTTCTGGATACTTTTAAATCTCAGAGACTTATGGAGCATGAAAAATGGCACACAGAAATTTGCACAGGAAATGCTTTCTTATTTACCAAATTACTTATTTATTTATGAAAATACACATTCTGAATCTGTTGTATGCTAAGCTGAGCTATGCAGTGTACATATCACTATAAGTAGGACTGTGGAGTTGATAGTGTAATGAGGAACAAAGACAATTCAGTGGGAGAAGTTCATGATAAGAAAGAATTTCATTGAATCTCAGATGATCATTTACAAGGTGCAGCATTAGTTCATGTACCTTTAAGAAAAAATGCTGAAAATATTGTTTGACATTGATTTTAGTGGGTTGATAGACAATTTTCACTGATTGTAAAACAATATTTTTACAGGTGTTTAAATAAAAATGTGTCTTAGGATAAATATGTAGATGGACACAGAAGAATTTAAATCCTTATCATAGAGTTATTATGGACCATTGAAAGAGATGACAAAGTTGGATTTGAAGATTAAAAAATAACTGCATATTTAATTGCTGTAGAGGGCATTTGTCACTAATGGCCCAGCATTCAGAGTTCTGTCCTGTCTGGGGAAGTCTGCCCCTGCTTTCCTTGTGAAAACCAAAGGTAACCAGATTTTTCCCTTTTCCTACCACCTGGCTATTGGTCTGTGATCACCTAACCTAGGCATGGCCAATTATTTTCTCATCTCTGAGATGTTGACCACTGAACTGGTGGCACAAATAAGCAAGAGCTTTTTGAGGTTTATACATCATAAAGGCAACCAGAAATGGAGTTCATGGCAGAGGTAGAGATGCCCTGAAAAGGTGACATTAGCTGGGAGTGGAGGGAGGGACACGAAGGTGCCCTTGATGGCATTCTGTTTGAACCACTCCTGTGTGGTGAACTATCAGGAACCCTGCTGTCTGCTTGCCTGTGGTTCTTCTCTATTTCCCAATTCTCATTTCCCATCGATTCTTCAAGCTACTTGCTATCCTTTCATCTTAATTTTGGGTGCTGCAGTAGCAGACCCAAAGACCCCAGAAGGGGAGAAGGGAAATGAGAAAAAGAAGGGAAGACAGCTAATAAGGAGTCATCAAGCAAATGATAACTGGGTGATTGAAACTCCATTCTGTTGGAGAGTTCTGGAACCATGCAGAACATACATGCGATGGCTTGGATATAGTTTGCCTTCCAAAGTTGCATGCATTGGAAGCTTGATCTCTAATGTAATGGTGTTGAGAGGTGGCCAAACCTTTGCAAGGTGGGGCCTAGTAGATGGTAGTTAGGTAGCTAATTAGGGATTAATGCCCTGCATAGAAACAGGTTATCACACATAGGACTGGGTTGGTTGCTGTTAGAGCAGGTTGATTAAAGCAAGTCCACTCACCTGTGTGGCTTCTGCTACATGTACTGCTCGAGTTTGGAATTTTTCAGCCCCCAAAACCGTGAACCAAAATTAATCATTTTTTCTCAGATATTTTGTTATAGCAGCACAACATGGACTAAGACAATATCCCACCCAGTGGCTGAGGGGACTGGAGTATTTATGTGTCAGCTACAGTTGGCCATTGCTTGAGAGCCTACTTCCAGAGTTGCTAATTCTTTGTCACCTGCACAGTGCAGAAAGGTAAAGTGAGCATCCAGTGATGCAGGCAGAAGTTGGCCAGGTGCTGCAGTGGGAGAGCTAGAGATAGGTGGACAGAGGCCATTGCCATATCTTCCAAGAAGTTCCTTTTCTAGCAGGTGAGCCAGATTGGTTTCTGTGGTTTTCACTACTTTACCCAATAATTTCAGCTCCATTCATTGTGCTGCCATCAACATGGCTCCATCAGCTTTCCCTGTTGCTTCATTTTACTAATCAAGGCAGGTTTTCAGGCTACAGATCACAGAAGCATATGAGATGATGATATTTTGTGCTGGAAAAACATGAAGACACCATTTCATATGAATCTAACCTGTGCAATTGTTGCTGTTAAGGGGTTTTCATTTCAGTGAGGACTCTACAGATCAGAAACCCTCTTCACGTTATTCTGTGCATTCTAAATTGTGATAGCAATGGTAGGTAAAACAAACACAGTGGCTATTAATAGTAGGAGATTATTTTATCCTTCATTCTTCAGAACATCTGGCCTGGAGCAATTGACAGTTTGATTAAACCAGCAGTAGCTGATTGGCAACAGTATTTTTGACTCTTAACACTCAGGTAAACTTCATTTAGGATGTAGTGGTTGGTTTGCTGATAATAGAGAAGCTTTTTGGGATGGCAAGTACTCTTTTAAAAAGTTTTTTTTAAGATTTATTTATTTATTTGAAAGGCAGAATTACAAAGACAGAGAGAGAGAGAGAGAGAGAGAAAGAGATCTTCAATCTGCTGGTTTATTCCTCAAATGGCTGCAATGGCCATACCTAGGAACTTTATCTGAGTCTCCCACATGGGTGCAGGAGCCTAAGGACTTGGACCATCTGATTCTTTCCAGGCCCACTAGCAGGTAACTGGGTAGGGAGTGGAGCATCCAGGACTCAAACCTTATGGGATGCTGGCACTGAAGGCCATGGCTTTAACCTGCTGTGCCATAGCGCTGGCCTCTTAAAAAGTTTTAACATGAGTTTGCCTTTGTTTCATTTCATAGTAACCTATGGATCCCAGAGGGAATCCCAGCTATCATTGAGTAATTGTGTTTTATTTAAAAAAGTACATTCACAAGCTGGGTAGTGAGTTGTTATTTTTGCTTTTTCTGAATTCGATTTAGACTTAAAAAGAGAGACTTACTGACTCTCCCCTAGATATTAGGGTTTGTGTCAGATACTTTAAATTCTATACCTCAATTTATTTCTACAATCTCATAAAATGAATATTTGGCTACCCATTTTTGCATTGGAGGCATCTAGGAAACCTTGAAAAGACACATCGCTAAGGAGGGATTTCAGTTGGATTTAAATTATTGCCTTTGGTGAATGCTTTTGCCTTAAGATGGGGATAGGGCAGCGGTATGCACTCTGGACATATTACTGGAGGGAGGTTCTAGTCAGCACAGCAAGGCAGGAAAAGGAATATAAGGCTTATTGACTGTAAAGGAGCAACTGAGATCGATGGTCTACATGTAAAACTCCCAGGAACCTACCAAAAACATCCTCTTAGTACTATCCAGTAAGTGTGAATAAATGAGTACCAATGAAGTGAGTACGTACTTATCATCAGTGAGGTCACCAAATGCAAGATATAATTTCATTTCTGTATACTTAGAATGAACACATAAAACCCAATTAAAACTATAAGACTATTCACAACTTACCAAAAAATCTTGTTATAAATCTGCTAAAATATGTACAAGATTTATATGCTTAAAAACTACACTATACTTAAAAATAAAATCAAAGAACATCTAAAGAAATGGAAAATCCAATCATTGCTATGGTGGAAAGACTCAGCCCAGTAAAGATATTGATTCTTAAATTGAAATATAACTTTAATGAAATGCCCATCAAAATTTTAAAATGTTTCACAGATACAGTATAGACAAAAATTATTCTAAAATTGGATGTGAAGACAAAAAAGAATCAAGAATAGCCAAAAGAAGAAGAAAAAAGTGATAGAAACCAGCCTGCTGAATGTTAAGACCTAGTGTATAGCCACAGTAATCAAGGCTAGGTTGTATTGATGAAAGAATAGATACACTGAAGAGTGCAGCATGATAGAAAGCCCAGAAACAGACCTTCACAAAGCCAGCTGATTTTTGCAAAGGTCAAAAACAATTATATGAAGGAAGGATGATATTTTCAACTCAAGGTGCTGGAACAATTGAAATCCATAGGTCAAAAAATAGTAACAATAAAAGTATAATGCAAACTTCATACATAAAAATAGCTCAAAATGGATCATAGAGATAAGTCTAAATCATAAAATGATAGAACTTTTAGGAAGTAACAAGACAGGACCTAGGACTTGATGCAGAGCCCTGCAGAGCCCTTACACATTATATCAAAAGCACCAATCACCCAAGGAAGAATTGGCAAATTGAGCTCCCTCAAAATTAAAACCTTTTGCTATGCAAAAGACCGTTAAGGTATGAAAAGACAAGCTGCACAGTGGGAGAAAATATTTGTGAAACACATGTCTGACAGAGGGCTTGCATCTGGAATTCTGAAGAACTGTGAAAACTCAGGACTGTAACAATCACTTATAAAATGGGTAAAACACACGATGACACTAAGTTACACAGGTCATACCTTGTATATTTTGGGTACTGTCCAGAATCAACAAGTACAATGTTCAGGTCCTTATAAATGCAGCTTATCTGCTAACTGTGCAACCCCCACAGAGGATGGTTCTGAGCTGGGAGCCTTGTGCAAAATGAATAAATTCAATAGGGCATTTGTGCCTCCCACTCTTGCCTTCACCAGGGATCACTCCTGGAAGCTGGACCTGCTGATCAGCTCCCCAGCCCCGGGCTTGACAGCAAATCAACCTGGGCAGGTGATGGATGAAGCAAATGATGCCCAATGGCTCTGGTTGATCTGCCCTCACTTTCTTCCTTTCTGGGAATGTGAGGCAGAGGCTCTGAGAGTTTAGAACAAGCAGGGAACTTAAAGACCTAGCTCATCACTCTGAGAATCATTCAACGTAGGAAAGGGCTGCAGTGCTCATCAAGTAGCCAAGGGCTGCGCTGACGCAGTCTGGGAGGCAGGGCAGCGGCAGGGAGTGGTTGGTTTTGGCTTCTGGCCTGCTGGTCTGGGCGGCTGGAGACTTCTGTCTCTGAGCCTCAGCTCCAGTCTCGTATGTGCTGCTCTTCCAGGGTAGCCAAGGGCTGAGTGAATCCACTGGCCCTTTCTCGAAGGGACAGAGAGAGTCTGTGGCTGCTGCTGGAGGGGTCTTCCTGCCTCCTTGCTCTGCCTGGATTGGGAGGACACTCATTCGGCTAGCATCAGAGGCTGTTTTAGGGTGTCCAGCACACTCACTCCACTCCTTAGAGTTCATGGGTGCTGAAAAGATTGAAAAGGCAAGACAGCATTTTTTAAATTCCTGTGAGCTTCAGTCGTTTGTGTGTGAAAAACAGAATAATGCAAGCATTTTTGTTTTCCCGTAAGCAGCAGAGTAAGCAATGGTTGACAGGTTTCTGTAATAGAGCCTGAAAATGGACCCCTAGTGCAGCTTACTTGATGCTTGCAAGTTGCCCACTGGGTTTCTAATGTGAAAGACGGTTTTGCTTTAAATAATTGGCTCAAGTGAAAAACTCAGAGAGTGCTCCTGTGTAAACCACAGTCCAGTTGACATGGGATAAGGCAGGAAGCTTGATTAGGTCAATGAGCTGGAAGACATACCTCCCTCACCCTAGGTAATCCTGTCTGCCTACCTGTCAGCCAACCAACCCCTTTCCCAGGATGTATCTCCCCTCACCTGGGGACTGGAGGCCATACTGTGAAACCACGCCCCTTTCCAAGGGCTCTTTCTTCCCCGGTAGACAAGGAAGAGAAATTGTGCTGATACGTGTTTCCTCTTTCTTCCTTTCCCTTCCTGGGTCACTCTCTTCCTGAACAGTGTGTGTGTGTGTGCATGTGTGTCTTTTCCTCACCTTTTAAATAAACTTTATCATTCTGTGCATCATATATGTGCCTGAACTTAGAATCCTTCTCTAGGTAAAAGGAGAGCCTGGAATAGGGTTTTAGACCCCACCTCACCCACAGCTAAGTCATTCCTGAGACTTCTGCCCTGTGAAGTGTTAGGACACATAGCTTGCAGCAACCCTCACAGAAACAGATGTGTGTGGTTTGTTTGCCAAGGGGTGAGGTCCCGGCAGAGTTGAGCAGCTGCAATGTGAACTGAACCTTGTTTGTGCCTTTTTGTTTTATTTAAGGAGAACTTTCCAGCCCAGTGTGTGGGCACTTAGCCACAGGCCTCCTATTACCACTGATGAGATTCATGCAGCTTGGACCCTGCATGTCTGTTTACCCTTTAACAACTTCTTCCATCACGCAGCTATTAACAACTGTTTTCTAGAGAGACAACTGAAACCAATGCACACATCTTGCGTTCTCCTCTATCTGCAGATCTGTACTCATCCCAAAGCCTCTGTGTCTGACGCCAGGTGAGGTGAGAAATGATCAGTGGCTGGACCGTCTGTACAGACAAAACTCAAGGGCAGTGTTTGGCATAGCAGTTAAGGTGCTGCCAGGGTTGCCTGCATCACATATCAGTGTGCCTGGGTTTGAGTCCTGGCTGCACTCAGGATCCCAGCTCCCTGAAAATGTGCACCCTGGAAGGCAGGAGGTGATAGCTTCCGTGGTTGGGTTCCTACCATCTGCTTGGGACACCCAGATTGAGTTTCTTAGCTGCTGACTTTAGTCTGGCCCAGCCCCAACTGATGTGGGCGATTGGGGAGTGAATCAGCAGATGGGAGATTTCTCTTTCTCCCACTGCCTTTCAAGTAAATACATTTTAAAATTTAAATAAACCAGAAGTGACCCACAAGAAAACCAACCCCTTATCTACAGTAAACAACAGGGAAGCCAGCATGCTGTCAGGCCTGCAGGAAGCCAGCTTTCTATGTGTAGTAACACCCCAGAAAGCTAAACAGTAACTTCCGTAACAATGTGCCCCAAATGTCCAGGACATGGTTAATGACTGACCACTCCCCTACTCATTGTCCCTGCTTCTTTCTAATTTAGGACTAATTAGAAAAAGTCAAACATGCCCCAGAGTCAGTCACACATGCTGCCCTGTGCCTAATTAGCCACTTCTGGCTTCCCCAGGCCTGCAGCCTCCAACCAGGGGTAACTGAAGAGGTCCCCTTTTGTGACTATCCAGATTTCTCACCCTCCTGCCTGCCCCTGAGTCTTTGCCAGAGCTCAATGATGATGGCCTGCTCCCTTGCCCCAGCAGGCTGGGAACAAATGGCCATGGCTTCTCTCATTTTGGTTGGCCTTGGTTTAGTTTCCACATGTGGTCCACTTCTTTGAGTTTTATATTAATTGGATGAGCCTTTGGCTTTTCTTCACCTCTTTCTGCCAGTCTTGCTCCTATCCCAAGATGCAATGCAGCAGATGGAAGGCAGATCACATATAAGCCCACCTCTACCTCTCCTGCCTTTGGGGCAGAGTAGTTTGCAGCCCGTTCTTTCCTGCTGCCAAGCATGCGCAGAAGAGCCTCAGTGCAAGCCGAACATGTGAGTTCCTTTGAGATTTTAAACCTGACTGGCAGGACGGGCTCATCCTCATCTTCGGCGTAAGGAAGGGGTGGCTGGGCTTATCCCACTTAGCAACAGTTGTTCTGTCATTATTCCTTTCATTTGGCCATTCAGCACACATGTGGAATATCCCATGTGGAATATAGGAGTTTTAACTAATATGCTTTTAAATTTGCAAGCACATCTTTTTTAAAAAAAATTCTGAAGAGAGTGAAAGTTCTCATTTTACTTATAAGACATTTCAAAAAATATATATATTTAATTCATACATAATAATTGTACATATTTATGGGGTACCATGTGATGTTTCAATGCATGTACACATTGTATAATGACCAGATCATATCCAGCTCCTCAGACATTAAGTATGTTTTTGTAGCAAAACATTCAAGTTCATTCTTATAGCTTCTTTGCAAAGTTCATTATAATGATCTATAAGTACAGAAAACTCCAGAACTCATTTCTCCTAAGCAACTGTAACCTAGTACCCATTGACCAGCCTTTCCCCAGCCCTCCCTCTCCTGACTCTCCCCAGCCTCTAGTAATCACCATCTACTCTCTTCTTCTATGAAATCGACTTTGATGAGCCCACATATGAATGCCGTCATGTAGCAGTTGCTTTCTGTGTTGGTTTCTTTTACTCAATATAATATTCTCCAGTTCCATCTTAATTTTCACAAATGCCAGTGTTTCATCCTTCTTAATGAAGAGTAACCCATTGCTAAGTGCGCTACATTGTCTTTATCAGTTGAAGGACACGTAGGTAGATTCTGTATCTTGGCTACAGTGAGCAGTGCCACATGAACATGGGCGTATAGATGTTTTTTGGACACACCAGTCTCCTCTACTTTGACTACATATTCAGAAGTTGCTAGATCATGTGGTTTTATGTTTAATTTAACATGTGTGTGTGTTAATTTCTTGAGGACCCTCCAGGCTGTTTTCTATAATGGCTATACTAACTTCCATTCCCACCAGCAGTGTGCTAGGGTTCCTTTTTTTCCATATCCTCACGAGTGCTTGTTATCTTTTGTCTTCTTGATAGTAGCCCATCTAACTGGAGTGAGGCAGTATCTCATTGTGGTTTTCCCCTGATGTTTTGGGATATTGAGCATTTTTTGCATATATCTGTTGATCATTTATGTATCTTTTGAGAAACGTCTATTTAGGTTTATTGCCCATTTAAAAGTCAGATTATTATTACTATTTTGCTATTGAGTTGAGTTCCTTTTATAGTCTAGTGGTTAACTGTTGTCAGATACATAGTCTGCAAATATTTTCTCTCATTCTGTAGGTGACTCTTCACTCTGCTGTTTCCTTTGCTGTGCAGATGTGATTTGATGAAATTCCATTTGTCTATTTTTGCTTTTGTTTCCTATACCATAGGAGTCTTATCCAAAAAATTCTGGCACAGTCCAATATCATGAAATACATTTTCTGTACATTTTCTTCTAGTACTTTCATACCTTTAGGTCTTGCCTTTAAGTCTTTAATCTATTTTGGGTTCATCTTTGTATATGTTAACAATGAGCTCATCTTTTGATTCTGGAGAGATGGAAACCTGCTTGCAAGGCCTCTGGGAGGCAGCTCGGCAGAGTTCAGTCTTATGGGTTAGACTTGTAGTATTTCATAACAGGAGTTTTTTTTTGTTTTGTTTTGTTTTCTGATGGTAACCTCTTTGTTGTTTTTTAGCTTTAAAAATTTCAAGTGTAATTCATAAGTACTCATTGGATGTCTTCATTGCCCTGACTGTTGATAAACAACTTAATACGTTATCCCTCTTAGTTTTTTTTTTGTTTGTTCTACTTAATACTTTTGGTTGAATACTGTAATCAATACACAGTTATTCTCAAGTGTTGAAACTTAACTGAAAAGTGATTGCTGTTAAATATAAGAGTGGGAATAAGAGAGGGAAGAGATGTGCAATTCGGGACATGCTCAAGCTGACTTACCTCAAACAGTAGAGTTAGAAACATACCAGGGGATTCCAATTCAATCCAATCAAGGTGGCATGTACCAATGCCATCTCACTAGTCCTGGTGATCAGTTTCTGTTCACAATTGATCATAATGATAGGACTAAGAGCCAAAGGGAGCACATAAACAAGACTAGTGTCTGCAAATACTAGCTGATAGAATCAAAAAGGGAGAGTGATCCAACATGGGAAGTGAGATACACAGCAGACCCATAGAATGGCAGATGTCCTAAACAGCACTCTGGCCTCAGAATCAGCCCTTAAGTCACGCGGATCTGGCTGAAAAGCCCATGAGAGTATTTCAGGCATGGAAAGCCAAGACACTCTGGCAAAAACAAAACAAAACAAAAAAAACTAAATGAAAGACCTCCGCGAGTGAGATCCCAGTGAAAAAAACAGGTCATCAAAGAAGGCGGTACCTTTCTCTGAAGGGAGGAGAGAACTTCCACTCTTACTACGACCTTGTCTAAATATGATCAGAGTTGGTGAACTCAAAAGGCTTCCATAGCCTTGGCAACTCATGACAAGAGCCTAGGGTGATTACTGATGCCATAAACAAGAGTGTCAATTTGTTAAGTCAACAACAGGAGTCACTGTGCACTTACTCCTCATGTAGGATCTCTGTCCTTAATGTGCTGTACATTGTGATTTAATGCTATAACGAGTACTCAAACAGTATTTTTCACTTTGTGTTTCTATGTGGGTGCAAACTGTTGAAATCTTTTCTTAATATATGCTAAACTGATCTTCTGTATATAAAGAGAATCGAAAATGAATCTTGATGTGAATGGAAGGGGGAGAGAGAGGGAAAGGGGAGGGTTGCGGGTGGGAGGGAAGTTATGGGGAGGGAAGCCATTGTAATCTATAAGCTGAACTTTGGAAATTTATATTCATTAAATAAAAGTTAAAAAAAATATTGATTTATTTATTTGAAAGTCAGAGTTGCATAGAGAGAAAAGAAGAGACAGAAGTCTTCCAGCCAATGGTTCCCTTCCCAGATGGCTGCAATGGCCAGAGCTGTGCCGATCCGAAGCCAGGAGCCAGGAGCTTCTTCCGGGTCTCCCACGTGGGTGCAGGGGCCTAAGGACATGTGCCATCTTCTACTGCTTTCCCAGGCCATAGTGGAGAGCTGGATCGGAAGTGGAGGAGCCAAGTCTCCAAGCCGCACCCATATGGGATGCGGGCGCTTCAGGCCAGGCGTTAACCTGCTGCGCCACAGCGCCAGCCCCATTGTTTAATGGTTTGACCTTAAGTCCGAGCACTCAAATACATATCCACTCATTTAAAGGATTTTTCATGGCCCTGAAAAGTGAGATTTACTATGAAGGTAAAGACACCAAAACTTCTAAGAGTTTTTTCTTGACCATCTTCTGTGTCCCCAAAAGGAACCATGGAAATGCATCCACATGTTTGCAAGATTTTTTTAAATTTCCAAAAGTAAGATTTTTTGTTTAGGGCAATGACAATGATTGATGTTCTTTTTGCCTTAGTTTTATTTTATTTTTAATTGTTAATAGCATATATTTATGGGATACAATATGGCATTTTCATACCTGTGCATTGTGAAATGATCAAATCAGCATAATTAGCACATGTATTACCCCAAATATTGATCATCTCTTTTGATTAGAACAGTTCAAATCCTCTTTTAGCTATGTTGGAATATCCAACACATCCAGAAGGTACTCTCCTCCTACCTAACTGCCTTTGTGCATCCTGACCAACAGCTCCCCGTCTCTGTCCACCCCTTACTTCCTGCAGCCTCCAGGAATCACTCTTCTACTCTCTGCTTTTCTTCTCTGATTTCCCTTCCTCCTGACCACTTCCTCTCATGTTGAGTGAGAGCTGCAGGGAAATATGAGATTGGGCAAGGGTAAAGTTGAGTTGGAGATTCACTGCCTTTGAGTTCAGTGGGATATGTTTCTTATTTTATTTATTTGGAAGGCAGAGTTACAGAGAAAGGGAGAGACAGAGAGAGAGAGTTCTTTCATCTGCTGGTTTACCCCCTGTAAATGGCTGCAACAGCCAAGGCTGGGCCTGACCAAAGCCAGGAGCTTCCTCTGGGTCTCCTATAAGGGTGTAGGGGCCCAAGCACTTGAGCCATCTTCTGTTGCTTTCCTAGGCACATTAGCGGGGAGCCGGATTGGAAGTGGAACAGCTGGGACTTGAACCAGTACCCATATGGGATGCTGTCATCACAGGCAATGACCTTGCCTGCTGTGCTACAATACCAACCCCGGTGGGATATGTTTATGTGTGCAGCTTTGATATAGCTATCAAAGATTTATGATGTGTCAAGTGGGGCAGCTTGAGATTTGACTGTTGCTAACAACATACTACATTCTGTTTCTTGTTATTTGTTTGGTGGTTGATCAAATGGTTTTGGAATTTTTAATCTACAGAAATCTTTGCGGTTCCCTTGAATACTTGTCAGCACCAGATGCTAATCCCATTTCCCTTTCTAGTTCCAACAAGCTTCTCTTGGCTTATTGCCCACTGCCATCCTTTTTATGTGGAGCCCCTGCCCCTTACCAGGCATATCCTCAAGCCTGTCCACATAGGTTCTTACTAATTTCTTGCTCATTTATATTAAATATCAACATACACAGAGATAATGTAAAACTTATAGTAAGTCACTCCAATGAGGACATTAAAGACAAATTGGTGGAATGAATATATTATAAAGTAATTTATAATCAAGTGTTAAAAATCAGTAATAAACATCTACTAAGAGGGATAATGTATTAAGTTGTTCATTAACAGTCAGGGCTATGCTGATCAAGCCACCATTTCCCATAGTGTCCACCTCACTCCAACAGGTTTCCCTCTTGGTGTTCAGTCAGTCGTCACCGATCAGGGAGAACATATGGTATTTGTCCCTTTGGGACTGGCTTATTTCACTCAGCATGATGTGTTCCAGATTCCTCCATTTTGTTGCAAATGACTGGATTTCGTTGTTTCTTACTGCGGTATAGTATTCTAAAGAGTACATATCCCATAATTTCTTTATCCAGTCTATCGTTGATGGGCATTTAGGTTGGTTCCAGGTCTTAGCTATTGTGAATTGAGCTGCAATAAACATTAGGGTGCAGACCTCTTTTTTGTTTGCCAATTTAAATTCCTTTGGGTAAATTCCAAGGAGTGGGATGGCTGGGTCGAACGGTAGGGTTATCTTCAGGTTTCTGAGGAATCTCCAGACTGACTTCCATAGTGGCTTAACCAGTTTGCATTCCCACCAACAGTGGGTTAGTGTCCCTTTTTCCCCACATCCTCGCCAGCATCTGTTGTTGCTAGATTTCTGCATGTGAGCCATTCTAACCGGGGTGAGGTGAAACCTCATTGTGGTTTTGATTTGCATTTCCCTGATTGCTAATGACCTTGAACATTTTTTCATGTGCCTGTTGGCCATTAGGATTTCCTCTTTTGAAAAATGTCTATTGAGGTCCTTGGCCCATCTCTTAAGTGGGTTGTTGGTTTTGTTTTTGTGGAGTTTCTTGATCTCTTTGTAGATTCTGGTTATTAACCCTTTATCTGTTGCATAGTTTGCAAATATTTTTTCCCATTCTGTCGGTTGTCTCTTCACTCTCCTGACTGTTTCTTTTGCAGCACAGAAACTTCTCAATTTGATGCAATCCCAATAGTTAATTTTGGCTTTGACTGCCTGTGCCTCCCGGGTCTTTTCCAGAAATTCTTTGCCTGTGCCAATATCTTGAAGGGTTTCTCCAATGTTCTCTAGTAACTTGATGGTGTCAGGTCGTAGATTTAGGTCTTTAATCCATGTTGAGTGGATTTTTGTGTAAGGTGTAAGGTAGGGGTCTTGCTTCATGCTTCTGCACGTGGAAATCCAATTTTCCCAGCACCATTTATTGAATAGACTGTCCTTGCTCCAGGAATTAGTTTTAGATCCTTGATCAAATATAAGTTGGCTGTAGATGTTTGGGTTGATTTCTGGTGTTTCAATTCTGTTCCATTGGTCTATCCATCTGTTTCTGTACCAGTACCATGCTGTTTTGATTACAACTGCCCTGTAGTATGTCCTGAAATCTGGTATTGTGATGCCTCCGGCTTTGTTTTTGTTGTACAAGATTGCTTTAGTTATTCGAGGTCTCTTGTGCCTCCATATAAATTTCAGCACCATTTTTTCCAGATCTGAGAAGAAGGTCTTCGGTATCTTGATTGGTATTGCATTGAATCTGTAAATTGCTTTTGGGAGAATGGACATTTTGATGATATTGATTCTTCCAATCCATGAGCATGGAAGATTTTTCCATTTCTTGGTATCCTCTTCTATTTCTTTCTTTAAGGTTTTGTAATTTTCATCGTAGAGATCTTTAACGTCTTTGGTTAAGTTTATTCCAAGGTATTTGATTGTTTTTGTAGCTATTGTGAATGGGATTGATCTTAGAAGTTCTTCCTCAGCCATGGCATTGTCTGTGTATACAAAGGCTGTTGAGATCTGTAATTGATGCACAGTTATTCTTAAGTGTTGAAAATTAACTGAAATGTGATCCCTGTTGAACATGGTGGTGGGAATGGGAGAGGGAAGAGATGTATAATTTGGGACATGCTCAGGCTGACTTGCCCCAAGTGGTGGAGTTGGAAGCATACCAGGGGATTCCAATTCAATCCCATCGAGGTGGCATGTACCAATGCCATCTCACTGTTCCAGGTGATCAGTTTCAGTTCATAGTTGGTCATGGTGAAGGGACTGGGAGTCAAAGGGAACACATAGACAAGTCTAGTACCTGCTAACGCTAACCGATAGAATAAATAAAGGGGAGAGTGATCCAACATGGGAAGTGAGATACTCAGCAGACTCATAGAATGGCAGATGTCCTAAATAGCACTCTGGCCTCAGAATCAGCCCTAAAGGCATTCGGAGCTGGCTGAAAAGCCCATGAGAATATTTCAGGCATGGAAAGCCAAGACACTCTGGCAAAAGATCTCTGTGAGTGAGATCTCAGTGGAAAGAACAGGTCATCAAAGAAGGAGGTACCTTTCTCTGAAGGGAGGAGAGAACCTCCACTTTGACTATGACCTTGTCTAAACAAGATAAGAGTCGGAGAACTCAGAGGGCTTCCATAGCCTTGGAAACTCATGACTGGAGCATAGGGAGATTACTGATGCCATAGACAGGAGTGTCAATTGGTAAAGTCAACAACAGGAGTCACTGTGCACTTACTCCTCATGTAGGATCTCTATCCTTAATGTGCTGTACATTGAGATTTAATGCTATAACGAGTACTCAAACAATATATTTCACTTTGTGTTTCTATGGGGGTGCAAACTGTTGAAATCCTTACTTAATGCATGCTAAACTGATCCTCTGTAAAAAAAAAAAAAAAAAAAAAAAAGAAATTATCAATTCCCAACTTGACTCTCACTGGGATTAAACATGACAATAGGTCTGATCTGATTTCATCATCATTTAAAAAAATCATCTATTATTTTTCACTTTATGTTTCTGTGTGGGAGCAAACTGTTGAAATCCATACTTAATGTATACTAAGCTGATCTTCTGTATATTAAGATAATCGAAAATGAATCATGATGTGAATGGAAGGGGAGAGGGAGTGGGAAAGGGGAGGGTTGTGGGTGGGAGGGACGGTATGGGGGGGAAGCCATTGTAATCCATAAGTCGTACTTTGGAAAATTATATGCATTAAATAAAAGTTTAAAAAAAAATCAGTAATAAACAAATTTTAAAGCAAACGGAAACACAGTCATTGACACAAACATACACAGACAAACTAGTAGGGGCTGGTGTTGTGGCACAGCAGGTGAAACTGTGGCTTATCACACCAGCATAATCCCATCAAAATGCTAGTTGGAGTCCAAGCTACTCCACTCCTCCTTTTTTCTTTTATTTATTTTTATTTTTATTTTTATTTTTATTTTTATTTTTTTTTTTACAGGCAGAGTGGACAGTGAGAGAGAGAGAGACAGACAGAGAGAAAGGTCTTCCTTTGCCGTTGGTTCACCCTCCAATGGCCGCCGCAGCCAGCGTGCTGCGGCCAGCACATCGCGCTGATCCGAAGCCGGGAGCCAGGTGCTTCTCCTGGTCTCCCATGCGGGTGCAGGGCCCAAGCACTTGGGCCATCCTCCACTGCACTCCCTGGCCACAGCAGAGAGCTGGCCTGGAAGAGGGGCAACCGGGACAGAATCCGGCGCCCTGACCGGGACTAGAACCTAGTGTGCCGGTGCTGCTAGGTGGAGGATTAGCCTATTGAGCCACGGTGCCGGCTGCTACTCCACTTCTGATCCAGCTTCCTGCAAATGTGCTGGGAGGCAGCAGATGATGACTCAAGAACTTGGCACTCTACGACCTCTATGGGAGACCTGAACAGAGTCCTGGCATTAGCTTGGCCCAGACCTGGCTGTTGCAGCCATATGGGGAGTAAAACAGTGGTTGGAAGATATCTGTCTCCCTTCATTTTGCCTTTCAAATAAATAAATAAATATTTAAATAAGAGACAAACTGATTAATGAGGGTATTTAATTCAAGAATATAAGGTTAGCCATCATGCAAGAAAACTTGAAATGCCCACAAATCTCATGACTCACATATGCAGGGAATGAATGTTTTCACAATTTTTAAAATTTATATTTATTTGTTTGAAAAGTACAGAGACAGAGAGTGACAAAGAGAGATCTTCCATCTTCTCGTTCGCTTCATGCAATATCTGAGGCTGGGTCAGGCCAAAGCCCAGATCCAGGAACCTAATTTGGGTTTCCCATGTGTGAGACAGTGGCCCAAGTGCCTGGGCTATTACTGCTACCTCCCAAGGTGCGCATTGTCAGGAAGCTAGAATTGAGATGAAAGCCAGGACTCAAAGTCAGGCATACCATGATACAGGCCTCAGGCATCCCAAATGGCATCTTGACCACTGTGCCAGACTCATACCCCTGTTTTCACAAAAGTGACAATAGTCATAATCATTTACATGAAATTATCAGTAATGAGTTGCAAAGTTGAAAGAGATTTTTCAAAGCTAAAATCAGTCAAAAAAGCTAGTGGGAAGATTGATATTTTTATATTTTCTCTTTAGCTAATATTATAAAGTCATTTTATATGAGGAGATAAAGTACACTTAGACATAAATGTAGGTAAAATGTTAGAATTTCCAGGGAGTTAATTAATAGAAATATTTTTGTAATGCATAGGCATCTGCCAGGTCTCTATTATTTTTTTTTCATTTTTATGGATTGTATTTATTTTTTTATTTTTTTTATTATTTTTTTATTTTTTATTTTTTATTTTATTTTTTATTTTTTTAAACTTTTATTTAATGAATATAAATTTCCAAAGTACGACTTATGGATTACAATGGCTTCCCCCACATACCATCCTTCCCACCCACAACCCTCCCCTTTCCCACTCCCTCTCCCCTTCCATTCACATCAAGATTCATTTTCGATTATCTTAATATACAGAAGATCAGCTTAGTATACATTAAGTATGGATTTCAACAGTTTGCTCCCACACAGAAACATAAAGTGAAAAATAATAGATGATTTTTTTTAAATGATGATGAAATCAGATCAGACCTATTGTCATGTTTAATCCCAGTGAGAGTCAAGTTGGGAATTGATAATTTCTTTTTTTTTTTTTAACAGAGGATCAGTTTAGTATGCATTAAGTAAGGATTTCAACAGTTTGCACCCCCATAGAAACACAAAGTGAAATATATTATTTGAGTACTCGTTATAGCATTAAATCTCAATGTACAGCACATTAAGGATAGAGATCCTACATGAGGAGTAAGTGCACAGTGACTCCTGTTGTTGACTTTACAAATTGACACTCCTGTCTATGGCATCAGTAATCTCCCTATGCTCCAGTCATGAGTTTCCAAGGCTATGGAAGCCCTCTGAGTTCTCCGACTCTTATCTTGTTTAGACAAGGTCATAGTCAAAGTGGAGGTTCTCTCCTCCCTTCAGAGAAAGGTACCTCCTTCTTTGAAGACCTGTTCTTTCCACTGGGATCTCACTCACAGAGATCTTTTGCCAGAGTGTCTTGGCTTTCCATGCCTGAAATACTCTCATGAGCTTTTCAGCCAGCTCCGAATGCCTTTAGGGCTGATTCTGAGGCCAGAGTGCTATTTAGGACATCTGCCATTCTATGAGTCTGCTGAGTATCTCACTTCCCATGTTGGATCACTCTCCCCTTTATTTACTCCATTGGTTAGTGTTAGCAGGTACTAGACTTGTCTATGTGCTCCCTTTGACTCCCAGTCCCTCCACCATGACCAACTGTGAACTGAAATTGATCACTTGGAATAGTGAGATGGCATTGGTACATGCCACCTCGATGGGATTGAATTGGTATCCCCTGGTATGCTTCCAACTCCACCACTTGGGGCAAGTCAGCCTGAGCATGTCCCAAATTATACATCTCTTCCCTCTCCCATTCCCACACCCATGTTCAACAGGGATCACATTTCAGTTAATTTTCAACACTTAAGAATAACTATTTAATTTGTTGTGATACCTTTTCTCATTCTAAGTATTATTACACATTTAACATCTTTATATACCTATTTTAAGTTTTTACTTTGAGAAAATTGTCAATTCACACCCAGGTATAAGAAATAATGCAAAGGATTTTTCTGTACCCATCACCCCACTTCCCTCAGTGGGAACATTAGGAAAAACTGTAGTACATTATCACAACTAGGATATTGATACTGTGGTAAAGGCCTTTGTCTTTTAATTAAAGTTGTTTCTAACTGACATGATGAAAGTTGTGGTAGAGGCCTTCCGAAGATCAGATAGAAAAAAGAAGGCACTTACCCTGGAAATGGAATGTGGGCTTTATCTGCTTGCCTATGGATGCTTCAGCTGTAGTTACCATCTGCTTATATGTACCCATTTTAGGGTCTGTTTGCCAGTACAGAGCAATGGTGTTAAGCCTTGCCAGACAGCGTGTGGCTCAATAGATGTGTGGAAAAAAAATCACCAGTAACTACGCACACATGCATGGTACAGTATCAGTTCCTATGGCAGCCATGTAGTATTAGAATATCCAATCAAATGCATGTAACCATATATAAGGGAAGCAAAGAGGCCAACACCATATACAAGGAAATACCCCTCTTTGTTCAGGGTTCAGGCTTTTGGATAAGAAATTACACCTGGACCTTATGCCGGCAGAAATAATAAAACAGTACTTCCTGTTAAAAAGCTTTGGTTTCTTGTCTCTGTACATGAATCCTGCTACAGTACAGCATACATCTATTTTTTGTATTTGTAGCTTTGTGTCTTTTCTCTTAAGAGTTCCCCTTTTCCCAAAATGCTGAGCTTCAATTCCTGCATCTACCATGTGTTGGACACCATTCTGGGTGCTGCTAACCCTCTAGTGAAGGAGAAGACATACAATAGACACTGTAGCAGATCACCATTACGGAGAGCAATAAAAATGGATTGGGAGGTAGGAGAATTGGAGACAGACTGGAATTGTAATTTCAGAAGGATAGCTGGAGAAGGAAGGCACTGTAGTTTATCTTACTAATAAATTTCACTTTGGCTGCCAGACTCCATTGTAAGGAGCTTAGATCATGTCTGCATTACATGAACATCTTTATCTCTAAGGAGACATTTTGGTTTAACATGAGGTGCAGATTAACATCATCAGAAAAACACTTTGGTCCTACACAGAAGATGTAACTAAAATAGGATCCATGCCCAAGGCCACAGTGTTAACGAGTTCTAATAGGAAGGTCTCCTATTAATATGTCATTTAATCTTAGGAATTGCTTACTTTGTGGAAACTACATTGTCTTGGGAGCTGATTGTTCTGTCATTTGAAAATAATGAAGTGCCAAACTCAGTACCAATCACATTAAGTCGAAGACACAAGTCAGAGCAGTCGGTAGCAGCTATGAAAAAAAAAAAAAGGCAGTAATGAGCTCCTGCAGAATAAATCATATTCAGCGCCTGGTTTTGTAGAGAGCAAGGCCTCCCTGGGTGTTGAATTGAAGAAGCAAGCTGCAGCAGAGAGAGCTCTGCACACCGGGGTTGTGTCCTGCCTCTGTCAATTAGTGTGTGATACAGTGACGACACAGCTTTCGCAGTCGATCGAAGCAGATGACACATTGAAGCTCTGTGTGCAGTGGTGCTTTCCACAGAGCTCTTGCTCAGTAATTGCTTATTTCCCTTTTCTCACTTTCCTTCCATCAGCTGTAAAACCAGGATGGTATTCCTAATACATACTTTGCAGGATTACAGCATGGGTGTTAGAATTTAATACAGTTGTGGCAAGCATTGTGGCACAGTGGGTTAAGCCACTGCTTGGGTCACCAGCGTCCCACAGTGGAATGCCTGTTCAAGTTCTGGCTGCTCTGCTTCTGAACCAGATCTCTGTTAATGCACCTGCAAAGGCAGCGCATGATTCTCTAAGTACTCAGGCCCCTGTTACCCATGCTGGAGACCAGGATAGACTTCTGAGCTCCTGGCTTTGGCCTGGCCCAGCTCTGACTGTGGCAGCCATTTGGGGAGTGAACCAGCAGATGGAAATCTCTCTCTTCTCTCCCTTTCTCCGTAAATCTGCCTTTCAAATAAATAAATACATCTTTTTAAAAAAGGATTTAATGCAATAACATGTTAACCTTGTAAACTGGAAGATAGCATACAACTTTTTTTTTTAAAGGTTATTTATTTATTTGAAAGTCAGCGTAACACAGAGAGAGGAGAGGTAGAGAGGGAGAGGTAGAGAGGGAGAGGTAGAGAGGGAGAGGTAGAGAGGTAGAGAGGTAGAGAGGTAGAGAGGGAGAGAGGGAGAGAGGGAGAGAGGGAGAGAGGGAGAGAGGGAGAGAGGGAGAGAGGGAGAGGGAGAGGGAGAGGGAGAGGCCCAAGGACTTGTGCCATCTTCTACTGCTTTCCCAGGCCAAAGCAGAGAGCTGAATCAGAAGTGGAGCAGCCGGGACTAGAACTGGTGCCCATATGGGATGCTGGTGCTTCATGCCAGGGTGTTAACCTGCTGTGCCACAGCGCCAGTTCCAATAGCCTACAACTATTGGTGTTCACTATCGAATATGTAAAACTTCACTGTTTTTAAGTTCTTTGTTTCTTAATTAAGAGAATATTACAGGTACCTAAGTACCTGTCATATTCCAGAACATTTGATAGAACATGAAAAATTATCCTGCCAATTGTTTTGCTCACTGAAGAAGTTGTATGCATAAAGACCTGAAAGATGAGTGATGTTTGTTATGTAATACTAAATTAATTAAAAGTGAATATCCAGGTATAGTGATGTGTAGAAAAATGTATGCACTCCATCAGAAGCTATTGTTACCTGATTGAGAGAACATTAAATTACACAAATAATAATTTCACATCAATTACATAAATACTATATTCCTGAAATACTGGGAAATATGAATTCCCCGACAATGTATTAAAAATAACCTTTGGGGCTGGTGCTGTGGTGAAGTGGGTAAAACCCACCATCTACAGTGCTGGCATCTTATACTGGTGCTGGTTCGAGTCCTGGCTGCCCCCTTCTGATCCAGCTCTCTGCTGTGGCCTGGGAAAGCAGTGCAAGATGGCCCAAGTCCTTGGGCCTCTGCACCCATGTGGGAGACCTGGAGGAAGCTCCTGGCTCCTGGGTTTGGATTGGTGCAGCTCCGGCCGTTGTGGCCACCTGGGGAGTGAACCAGAGGATGAAACACTTCTCTCTCTCTCTGCCTCTGCCTCTCTGTAACTCTGCCTTTCAAATAAATAAATAACTCTTTAAAAATAGCTTTCTTTTTTAGCTTTTGCTGAACCCTGAAGTAGAATCAGGGTCTCTGTGAAGAGCTTAGCTTAACCTTTGGTTGTCACATTTCTTGGAAAGTCTCTGGGAGTTGATCAATAGAGTAGCATAGCAGTTTCTTACAGACCAAGACCCTGATTTATAAAACTTTGCATGAGGAGGGAAAAGGATGGGATATTCCTGCAAAGTCCAGATATAAATGAGACTTCAGGCAAGGTTGGATCCAGTGTCTCGGTGGTGACAGCAATGTGTGTTCATCTCTGCCCTCTCTCTTCCTCCTTGGCACGCCATCCCAAGTGCGGTCCCCTTTGTGTTTGGTTTCATGGGAGATAAAGGAGGCTGGTGTGACTGTAGCTTTGTGAATGATTAGGGGTATGCAGAGAAGCAGGTAGTCAGACTTGTACTTGCCTTGTAGTCCTGGTGCAGACTTTGAACTTTGTGTTAAAAGCAGGGATAGGCCATTAGAAATTTTTTCTTTCTTTTAAAAATTTTTTTGAGAAACAGTTTTAATTTACACTATAGTCAAAAGATTAATGCTACACTACAGCAAGCATGTAGGCAAGGGCTACAAACAACAATCAAATGAAAAGATGTCAATTTCACTCATGTACAGTAAATTTTAAAATACTAACAGATCATTAAGATTATAATAGTACCTTGTTCTTAACAATTTGATATATATGTAAAACAGTTTGATAAAACTATACTTATAGCAATATTAATACACAGCCATTTGTTTTTGTTTCTTTTTTTAATTTTAGCTTCTACATATAAAGGAGAACTTGGGACATTTGTCTTTCTGTGTCCAGTTTATTTCACTCAACATGATGTCTTCTAGATGTAGCCATTTGATGTAAATGGTAGAATTTCATTTTTATAGCTAATATTTCATTGTGTATAAATACTACATTTTGTTTGTTCATCTGATGAATGATACCTTGGTTGATTCCATATTTTGGCTGTTGTAAACAGTGCTGCTATAAACATGGTACAGGTGTCTCCTGGATATAATGTGTTCACTTTGGGGTATATACCCAGTAGTGAGATTATTGGATCCTATAGAAAACCTATTTCTAGCCGGCGCCGTGGTTCAATAGGCTAATCCTCCACCTTGTGGCACCGGCACACCGGGTTCTAGTCCCAGTCGGGGTGCCGGATTCTGTCCCGGTTGCCCCTCTTCCAGGCCAGCTCTCTGCTGTGGCCAGGGAGTGCAGTGGAGGATGGCCCAAGTGCTTGGGCCCTGCACCCCATGGGAGACCAGGATAAACACCTGGCTCCTGCCTTCGGATCAGCGTGGTGAACTGGCTGCAGCGTGCCGGCCATTGGAGGGTGAATCAACAGCAAAAGTAAGATCTTTCTCTCTGTCTCTCTCTCACACTGTCCACTCTGCCTATTTAAAAAAAAAAAAAAAAAAAAAAAAACAAACCTATTTCTGGTTTTCTAACAAGTCTCCATTCTGTTTTCCACAGTGGCTGTACTAATTTACATTCCTGCAATCAGTGTATAAGAGTTCCCCTTTCTCCACATTCTCACCATTATTTGTTACTTTTTGTCTATTGGATAATAACCACTCTGACAGGGGTGAGGAGTTATCTCATTGGGATTTTGATTTTTATTTCCCTGATGGTTACTGATGGTAAGCATTTTTTTACATATTTGTTGGCCATTTGTATTTCTTTTGAGAACTGTTTGTTGAGGTTTTCTGCCCATTTCTTAACTGGATCGATTGTTTTCTTGTTGAGTTTTTTAAGTTGCAAATATATTCTAGATATAAATCCTTTGTCAGATAGGTGGCTTGCAGTTTTTTTTTCCTCATTCTATTGGATGTCTCTTCACTTTATTGATTGTTTCCTTTGATGTATTTAAGCATCTGAATCTGATATAATTCTGTCTGTCTATTTTAGCTTTGGGTTCCTGTGTTTTTGGGGGTCTTATTCAAGAAGTCACCACCTACACCAATGTCTTGAGGTGTTTTCCCTACATTTCCTTCTAACAAATTGTAGTCTCAGGTCTTAAATTAGGTCTTTGATACATCTTGAGTTGATTATTTTTTTTAAACTTTTATTTAATAAATATAAATTTCCAAAGTGCAACCCTTGGATTACAGTGGCTTTTTCCCCTCATAACCTCCCTCCCACCTGCAGCCATCCCATCTCCCGCTCCCTCTCCCATCCCACTCACATCAAGATTCATTTTCAATTATCTTTGTATACAGAAGATCAATTTAGTATGTACTAGGTAAAGATTTTAACATTTTGCACCCACACAGAAACACAAAGTATAAAGTACTGTTTGAGTACTAGTTATACCGTTAATTCACATAGTACAATACACCAAGGACAGAGATCCTACATGGGGAGCAATCACACAGAGACTCTTGTTGATTTAACAATTGACACTCTTATTTATGACATCAGTAATCACCCAAGGCTCTTGTCATGAGCTACCAAGGCCATGGAAGCCTCCAGAGTTCACCAACTCTGATCCCGCTTGGACAAGGCCATAGTCAAAGTAGAAGCCCTCTCCTCCCTTCAGAGAAAGGTACCTCCTTCTTTGATGGCCTGTTCTTTCTGCTGGGATCTCACAGAGATCCTTCATTTAGGTCATTTTTTTTCACAGTGTCTTGGCTCTCCATGCCTGAAACACTCCCATAGGCCTACTAGCCAGATCCAAATGCCTTAAAGGCTGATTCTGAGGCAGAGTACTGTTTAGGACATCTGCCATTCTATGAGTCTGCTGTGTATCCTGCTTCCCATGTTGGATTGTTCTCTCCTTTTTGATTCTATCAGTTACTATTAACAGACACTAGTCTTGTTTATGTGATCCCTTTGACACTTAATCCTATCATTATGATCAATTATGAACTGAAACCGATCACTTTGACTAGTGAGATGGCATTGGTACATGCCACCTTGATGGGATTGAATTGGAATCCCCTGGCACGTTTCTAACTCTACCTTTAGGGGTAAGTCCAATTGAGCTTGTGCTGAACTGTACATCTCTTCCCTCTCTTATTCCCACTATTTTATTTAACAGGAATCACTTTTCCATTAAATTTAAACACCTAAGAATAATTGTTAATTAAAGAGTGCAACCAATGGTATTAAGTAGAACAAAAAAATACTAAAAGGAATAAAGTAGTAAGTTGTCCCTTGACAGTCATGACAAGGGCTGATCAAGTCATTGTTTCCCGTAGTGTCTATTTCACTTCAACAGGTTTCCTTTTAGGTGCTCAGTTAGTTGTCACCGATCAGGGAGAACATATGATATTTGTCTCTTTGGGACTGGTTTATTTCACTCAGCATGATGTTTTCCAGATTCCTCCATCTTGTTGCAAATGACTGGATTTCATTTTCTTTTTACTGCTGTATAGTATTCTATAGAGTACATGTCCCATAATTTCTTTATCCAGTCTTCTGTTGATGAGGATTTAGGTTGATTCCAGGTCTTAGCTATTGTGAATTGAGCTGCAATAAACATTAATGTGCAGACTGCTTTTTTGTTTGCCAATGTAATTTCCTTTGGGTAAATTCCAAGGAGTGGGTTGCATGATAGGGTTATGTGCAGGCCTCTGATGAATCTCCAAACTGTCTTACATAGTGGCTTTACCAGTTTGCATTCCCACCAACAGTGGATTAATGTCCCTTTTTCCCCACATCCTCACCAGCATCTGTTGTTGGTAGATTTCTGTATGTGAGCCATTCTCACTGGTGTGAGGTGAAACCTCATTGTGGTTTTGTTTTGCATTTCCCTGATTGCTAGTGATCCTGAACATTTTTTTCATGTGTCTGTTGGCCATTTGGATTTCCTCTTTTGAAAAATGTCTATTGAGGTCCTTGGCCCATCTCTTAAGTGGGTTGTTGGTTTTGATCTTGTGGAGTTTCTTGATTTCTTTGTAGATTCTGGTTATCAACCCTCTATCAGGTGCATAGTTTGCAAATATATTTTCCCATTCTGTCAGTTGCCTCTTCACTTTCCTGACTGTTTCTTTTGCAGTACAGAAACTTCTCAATTTGATGCAATCCCAATAGTTAATTTTGGCTTTGACTGCCTGTGCCTCCAGGGTCTTTCCCAAGAAGTCTTTGCCTGTGCCTATATCTTGCAGGATTTCTCCAATGTTCTCTAATAATTTGATGGTGTCGGGTCATAGATTTAAGTCTTTAATCCATGTTGAGTGGATTTTTGTGTAAGGTGTATGGTAGGGGTCTTGCTTCATGATTCTGCATGTGGAAATCCAATTTTCCTAGCACCATATGCAGAATAGACTGTCCTTGCTCCAGGAATTGGTTTTAGATCCTTGATCAAATATAAGTTGGCTGTAGATGTTTGGATTGATTTCTGGTGTTTGTATTCTGTTCCATTGGTCTATCCATCTGTTTCTGTACCAGTACCATGCTGTTTTGATTATAACTGCCCTGTAGTATGTCCTGAAATCTGGTATTGTGATGCCTCCGGCTTTATTTTTGTTGTACAAAAATTGCTTGTGCCTCCATATGAATTTCAGCATCATTTTTTCCAGATCTGAGGAGAATGTCTTTCGTATTTTGATTGGTATCACATTGAATCTATAAATTGCTTTTGGGAAAATGGACATTTTGATGATATTGATTCTTCTAATTCATGGGCTTGGAAGATTTTTCCATTTTTTTGGTATCCTCTTCTATTTCTTTCTTTAAGATTTTGTAATTTTCATCGTAGAGATTCTTAACATCCTTGGTTAAGTTTATTCCAAGGTATTTGATTGTTTTTATATCTGTCAGTTTTTATGGCAGTACGACTCTGTTTCAAGTGCTATAGCTTTGTAGTTTGCTTTGAAGTCTGGTTTTGTGATGCCTCTAGCTTAATTTCTTCTGCTCAAGATCACTTTGGCTATTCTGGGTCTTTTGTGATTCCTTAAGAGTTTCAGGGTTTTTTTTTTCCTAATTCTATACAGAATATCATTGGTATATTGATATGTATTACATTGAATGTGTAGATTGATTTAGGATTTAGATAGAATAGACATTTTAATGATATAAATTCACTCAATCCATGAGGAAGGAATATCTTTCATTTTTTGTGTCTTCAGTGATTTCTTTCATCAATGGTATATTATTTTCATTGTAGAAATCTTTCACTTCTTTGGTTAAATTTATTCTTAAATATTTGATTTTTGTGGCTGCTATGAATGGGACTTCTTTTTTCTGTTTCAGGGAGTTCATAATTAATGTATAGAAATGCAACTTTACTGCATTTGTTTATCAGTTTTAACAGTTTTTGTGGAGTATTTAGGTTTTTCCACGTACAGTGTCATCCCACCTGCAAACATGGATATTTTCAACTAAACAAGAAAAAAAAGAGAGAGAAGACCTAAATTAACAAAATCAGAAATGAAAAAGATGTAGCAATGGATATCACAAAAATGAAAAGAATCATCAGGAATTACTACAAACAGATATATGCTAACAAATTAGAAAATCTAGAAGAAACAGATACTCTATACTAAGTAAAACCCTATACTAAGTAAAAAGTTCAACAAATAGTATGAAAAATTTACTATTCCTCAACATTCAAGGCAAGGACCTTTCAAAGTGATAACATCTCAAAATTTCAATTTCACTTCTATAGGTTGCTTTTAGGAACTCTATCACCACAGTTCAGGGAGAACATATGATATTTGTCCTTTTGGAACTGGCTTATTTTACTAAGTATGATGTTTTCCAGTTTCATTCATTTTGTTGCAAATGATGGGAATTCATTTTTTAAAAAGATTTATTTATTTGAAAGAGTTACACAGAGAGAGAAGCAGAGGTACAGAGAGAGAGAGAGAGAGAGAGGTCTTGGATCTGCTGATTCACTATGACCACAATGGCTGAAGCTGGGCTGATCTGAAACTAGGAGATTCTTCTGAGTCTCCCATGTGGGTGCAGGGACCCAGCACTTGGGCCATCTTCTACTGCTTTCCCAGGCCAAAGCAGAAGGCTAGATCAAAAGTAGAGCAGCAGGGACTCGAACCGATGCCCATATGGGATGCAGACACTGCAGGTGGCAGCTTTATCTGCTATGCTACAATGCCAGCCCCAATTTAATTTTTATTTTTGCTGATGTGTAGTATTCCATGCTATACATATTCTATAATTTCTTTAACCTGTCTTCAGTTGGCAGACATTTGGGTTGATTCCATATCTTATTTTTTGTTAATTGAGCTGCAGTAAACATGGGGTTACAGATAACTCTTTCATATATTGAGTTAGTTTCCCTAGGATAAATTCCCAGGAATGGGATGGCTGGGTCATATGGTAGGTCTATTTTCAGATTTCTGAGGTATCTCCATTTTGTCTTCCACAGTGGTTTTGTCAGTTTGCATTCTCAGCAACAGTGGATAGAGTATCTTTTCCCTTACGTTCTCTACAGCATTTGTTGGTTGTTGATGTCTGTATGAAAGCCATTCTAATGGGGTTGAGATGAAACCTTATTGTGGTTTTGATATGAATTTCCCAAAAGCTAGTGATCCTGAGCATTCTTTTTTAACTTTTATTTAATGAATATAAATTTCCAAAGTACGATTTATGGATTACAATGGCTTCCCCCACATACCGTCCCTCCCACCCACAACCCTCCCCTTTCCCACTCCCTCTCCCCTTCCATTCACATCAAGATTAATTTTCGATTATCTTAATATACAGAAGATCAGCTTAGTATACATTAAGTAAGGATTTCAACAGTTTGCTCCCACACAGAAACATAAAGTGAAAAATAATAGATGATTTTTTTTAAATGATGATGAAATCAGATCAGACCTATTGTCATGTTTAATCCCAGTGAGAGTCAAGTTGGGAGTTGATAATTTTTTTTTTTTTTTTTTTTTTTTTTTTTTTTTTTTTTACAGAGGATCAGTTTAGTATGCATTAAGTAAAGATTTCAACAGTTTGCACCCCCATAGAAACACAAAGTGAAATATATTGTTTGAGTACTCGTTATAGCATTAAATCTCAATACACAGCACATTAAGGACAGAGATCCTACATGAGGAGTAAGTGCACAGTGACTCCTGTTGTTGACTTTACCAATTGACACTCCTGTCTATGGCATCAGTAGTCTCCCTATGCTCCAGTCATGAGTTTCCAAGGCTATGGAAGCCCTCTGAGTTCTCCGACTCTTATCTTGTTTAGACAAGGTCATAGTCAAAGTGGAGGTTCTCTCCTCCCTTCAGAGAAAGGTACCTCCTTCTTTGAAGACCTGTTCTTTCCACTGGGATCTCACTCGCAGAGATCTTTTGCCAGAGTGTCTTGGCTTTCCATGCCTGAAATATTCTCATGGGCTTTTCAGCCAGATCCGAATGCCTTTAGGGCTGATTCTGAGGCCAGAGTGCTATTTAGGACATCTGCCATTCTATGAGTCTGCTGAGTATCTTGCTTCCCATGTTGGATCACTCTCCCCTTTATTTATTCTATCGGTTAGTGTTAGCAGGTACTAGACTTGTTTTTGTGCTCCCTTTGACTCTTAGTCCTTTCATTATGATCAATTGTGAAATGAAATTGATCACTTGGAATAGTGAGATGGCATTGGTACATGCCACCTTGATGGGATTAAATTGGAATCCCCTGGTATGTTTTTAACTCTACCATTTGGGGCAAGTCAGCTTGAGCATGTCCCAAATTACACATCTCTTCCCTCTCTTATTCCCACTCTTATGTTTAACAGGGATCACATTTCAGTTAATTTTTAACACTTAAGAATAACTGTGTATTAATTACAGAATTAAACCAGTCATATTAAGAAGAACAGACAAAAAAACTACTAAGAGGGATAATGTATTAAGTTGTTCATTAACAGTCAGGGCTATGCTGATCAAGTCACTGTTTCCCATAGTGTCCATTTCACTTCAGGAGGTTTCTTTTTTGGTGTTCAGTCAGTTGTCACCGATCAGGGAGAACATATGGTATTTGTCCCTTTGGGACTGGCTTATTTCACTCAGCATGATGTGTTCCAGATTCCTCCATTTTGTTGCAAATGACTGGATTTCGTTGTTTCTTACTGCTGTATAGTATTCTAAAGAGTACATGTCCCATAATTTCTTTATCCAGTCTACCGTTGATGGGCATTTAGGTTGGTTCCAGGTCTTAGCTATTGTGAATTGAGCTGCAATAAACATTAGGGTGCAGACCGCTTTTTTGTTTGCCAATTTAAATTCCTTTGGGTAAATTCCAAGGAGTGGGATGGCTGGGTCGAACGGTAGGGTTATCTTCAGGTTTCTGAGGAATCTCCAGACTGACTTCCATAGTGGCTTGACCAGTTTGCATTCCCACCAACAGTGGGTTAGTGTCCCTTTTTCCCCACATCCTCGCCAGCATCTGTTGTTGCTAGATTTCTGCATGTGAGCCATTCTAACCGGGATGAGGTGAAACCTCATTGTGCTTTTGATTTGCATTTCCCTGATTGCTAATGACCTTTGTGGGGAGCAACCCGGACTAGACTGAGTTACTGGAATTAAGACTTATTCTATGCATCTGCTCTCCCACAATATGGCGCTGGGAGAGAAGTAAACAGCTTCTGCACAGCTGCCTCCAGTTCAACCAATAAACTGTAGGACTTGCTCCTGATTGGAGGAGAGCAGCGTACTCGGCGTGTGGGCAGCCGAGTTGGGATTGGCAGAGGAGGACTATAAAAGAGGGGGGGCGACATAATGGTGCCGTGACTCAGATAGGAAGCCTAGGCAGGGTTTAGTGTCGTTCCTCCACGAAGAGGGGGAGCGACATAATGGTGCCGTGACTCGGATATGAAGCCTAGGCAGGGTTTAGTGTCGTTCCTCCACGAAGAGGGGGAGCGACAACCTTGAACATTTTTTCATGTGCCTGTTGGCCATTTGGATTTCCTCTTTTGAAAAATGTCTATTGAGGTCCTTGGCCCATCTCTTAAGTGGGTTGTTGGTTTTGTTTTTGTGGAGTTTCTTGATCTCTTTGTAGATTCTGGTTATTAACCCTTTATCTGTTGCATTGTTTGCAAATATTTTTTCCCATTCTGTCGGTTGTCTCTTCACTCTCCTGACTGTTTCTTTTGAAGTACAGAAACTTCTCAATTTGATGCAATCCCAATAGTTAATTTTGGCTTTGACTGACTGTGCCTCCCGGGTCTTTTCCAGAAACTCTTTGCCTGTGCCAATGTCTTGAAGGGTTTCTCCAATGTTCTCTAGTAACTTGATGGTGTCAGGTCGTAGATTTAGGTCTTTAATCCATGTTGAGTGGATTTTTGTGTAAGGCGTAAGGTAGGGGTCTTGCTTCATGATACTGCATGTTGAAATCCAATTTTCCCAGCACCATTTATTGAATAGACTGTCCTTGCTCCAGGAATTAGTTTTAGATCCTTGATCAAATATAAGTTGGCTGTAGATGTTTGGGTTGATTTCTGGTATTTCTATTCTGTTCCATTGGTCTATCCATCTGTTTCTGTACCAGTACCATGCTGTTTTGATTACAACTGCCCTGTAGTATGTCCTGAAATCTGGTATTGTGATGCCTCCGGCTTTGTTTTTGTTGTACAAGGTTGCTTTAGCTATTCGAAGTCTCTTGTGCCTCCATATAAATTTCAGCACCAATTTTTCCAGATCTGAGAAGAAGGTCTTTGGTATCTTGATTGGTATTGCATTGAATCTGTAAATTGCTTTTGGGAGAATGGACATTTTGATGATATTGATTCTTCCAATCCATGAGCATGGAAGATTTTTCCATTTCTTGGTATCCTCTTCTACTTCTTTCTTTAAGGTTTTGTAATTTTCATCGTAGAGATCTTTAACGTCCTTGGTTAAGTTTATTCCAAGGTATTTGATTGTTTTTGTAGCTATTGTGAATGGGATTGATCTTAGAAGTTCTTCCTTAGCCATGGCATTGTCTGTGTATACAAAGGCTGTTGATTTTTGTGCATTGATTTTATACCCTGCTACTTTGCCAAAATCTTCTATGAGTTCCAATAGTCTCTTCGTAGAGTTCTTTGGGTCCCCTAAATAAAGAATCATGTCATCTGCAAAGAGGGATAGTTTGAGTTCTTCCTTCCCAATTTGTATCCCTTTAATTTCTTTTTCTTGCCTAATAGCTCTGGCTAGAACCTCCAGAACTATATTGAATAGCAGTGGTGAGAGTGGACATCCCTGTCTGGTCCCAGATCTCAGTGGAAATGCTTCCAACTTTTCCCCATTCAATAGGATGTTGGCTGTGGGTTTTTCATAGATTGCTTTGATTGTATTGAGGAATGTTCCTTCCAAACCCAGTTTGCTTAGAGTTTTCATCATGAACGGGTGTTGTATTTTATCAAATGCTTTCTCAGCATCTATTGAGATAATCATATGGTTTTTCTTCTGCAGTCTGTTAATGTGGTGAATCACATTGATTGTCTTGCGCACATTAAACCATCCCTGCATACCAGGGATAAATCCCACTTGGTCTGGGTGGATGATCTTTCTGATGTTGTTGCATTCTATTGGCGAGAATTTTATTGAGGATTTTTGCATCTATGTTCATCAGGGATATTGGTCTGTAATTCTCTTTCAGTGCTGCATCTTTTTCTGGCTTAGGAATTAAGGTGATGCTGGCTTCATAGAAAGAATTTGGGAGGATTCCCTCTTCTTCGATTGTTCTGAATAGTTTGAGAAGAATTGGAGTTAGTTCTTCTTTAAACGTCTGGTAGAATTCAGCAGTGAATCCATCTGGTCCTGGGCTTTTCTTTGTTGGGAGGGCCTTTATTACTGTTTCAATTTCTGTCTCAGTTATGGGTCTGTTTAGGTTTTCGATGTCTTCCTGGTTCAATTTAGGTAGGTTGCATGTGTCCAGGAATCTATCCATTTCTGATAGGTTTCCCTGTTTGCTGGCATAGAAGTCCTTGTAGTAATTTCTGATGATTCTTTTTATTTCTGTGGTGTCTGTTGTTACGTTTCCTTTTTCATCGATCCTGAGCATTTTTTATGTGTTTGTTGGCCACTTGGGTTTCCTCTTTTCAAAAATGCCTGTTTAAGTCCTTTGCCCATTTCTTAACTGGATTGTTTGTTTTGTTGTTTTTGAGTTTCTTGATTTGTTTGAATATTCTGGTTATTATTTCTGTATCAGTTGTATAATTTGCAAATAATTTCGTCCATTCTGTCAGTTGCCTTTTCACTTTGCTGAGTGTTTCTTTTGCATGCAGAAGCTTCTCAATTTGATGTAATCCTATTTGTCATTTTTAGCTTTGATTGCCTGTGCCTCTGGGGTCTTTTCCAAGAACTCTTTGTCTATGCTGATGTCTTGTAGGGTTTCCCAATGTTATCTAATAATTTCATGGTGTCGGGTCATAGAATTAGGTGTTTAGTCCATTTTGAGTGGATTTTAGTGAAAGGTGGAAGGTAGGGGTCTTGCTTCATACTTCTGCAAGTGGGGATCCAGTTTTCCCAGAACCATTTGTTGAAGAGATTGTTCTTGCTCCAGGGATTGATTGTAGCTTCTTTGCCATAGATAAGTTTGTTCTAGATGCCTGGGTTGATTTCTGGCATTTCTATTCTGTTCCATTGGTTTATCCATCTGTTTTTATACTGGTACCAGGCTGGTTTGATTACAACTGTCTTGTAGTATGTCTTGAAATCTTATATTGTGATGCCTCCAGCTTTGTTTTTGTTGGATAAGATTGTTTTTGCTATTTGGGGTCTCCTGTATTTCTATATGAAATTCAGGATCGTTTTTTCTATATTTGAGAAGAATGTCTTTGGCATTTTGATTGGTTATTACATTGAATCTATAAATTTCTTTTGGTAGTATGGACATTTTGATGATATTGAAAATTTTTTCTTTTTTTGTATCCTTCTCTATTTCTTTCTTTAATGTTTTGTAATTCTCATCTAGAGATCTTTGACATCCTTGGTTAAATGTATTCCAATGTATTTTATTTTTTCTGTGAATAGGATTGATCTTCAAAGTTCTTTCTCAGCAGTGGTATTACCTGTGTATACAAAGACTCTTGCTTTTTGTGTGTTGATTTTATATCCTGTCACTTTACCAAACTCCTTTATGAATTTTGGTAGTTTCTTTGTGGAGTCTTTTGGATCCCATGTATATAGAATCATGTCTTCTGTGAAAAGGGGTAATTTTGCTTTCTACTTCCTGATTTGTATCCCTTTGATTCATTTTTCTTGCCTAGTAGCTCTGGCTAAAACTTCCAGGACTATATTGAATAACAATGGTGAGAGTGGGCATTCTTGTCTGGTTCTGGACCTTAGTGGGATTGCTTCCAACTTTTCCCCATTCTATAGGATGCTGGCTGTGGGTTTGTCATAAATTGCCTGGATTGTGTTGAAGAATGTTCCTTTTATACCCACTTTGCTTAACATTTTCATCATGAAAGTACATTGCATTTTATCAGATGTTTTCTTTGCATCTATTGAAATAATCATATGGTTTTTATTCTTCATTTTGTTAATGTGATGTATCACATTGTTTTGAGACTGTTGAACCAGCCTTGTGTACCAGCAATCAATCTCACTTAGTTCAGGTGAATGATCTTTCTGGTGTATTGTTGGATTCAGTTGGCTAGTATTTTACTGAGGACTTCTGCATCTATGTTAATCAAGGAAATTGGTCTGTATACTCTTTCTCTGTTGTATCATTCTCAGGTTTAGGAATAAAGGTGATGCAGGCTTCATAGAAGGAGTTTAGAGGATTCCCTTCTTTTCAAATGTTTTGAATAGCTTTAGAGGAATTGGAGTTTCTTCATGTTTCCTATGTCTCTACATTGATGTCTGTACATCTGGTAGAATAGTTTCATCTTTATCTAGCAGGTTTTATTTGAAAATGGTTTATAGTTTAGATGGATGCACAGTGTGACTGGCTTGTTTATTTGGCTTTGGTTTTTGTTGAGCGAAGAAGTAAAATTCCTTTCTTTAATCAGTGTCAGCTATATCTATACATAACACTGCAGCAGTTCATAGGAGTACAAGTGTGATTTTGAGGTGAATGTGAGCTTCCTAGGCTGTGGATCTTTAGTCCCCAGAGACTCGGATGTCAGTTATTCTATGGGTTGTGATAGCCAGGGCCTTGTTTTTGGTGCTGGGGGATACAAGGTCTGCTGTCCTCTTGTCTCACTGGGAAGCCTTCTTGCTCCTGGGGCTTATGGCACCAATAGCTGTGGTTCTAGTATTGACATGGATAGGGCCTTTCCCTGGTTCTGTTGGGAGAATGTTACTGGTGCTGGGGCTTATAACACCAAAACTCCTAGTCCTAAGACTAAGGCAAGTGAGCTGAAGCATGCTACAATACTACAAGGTGACCACTGGGTATATAGGAGATTTTGTACTAGCGGGTATAGGTCCAGAGAGGTAGAATGCAGCCAAGTTCTTCCCTAAGCTCCACTAGTAGAATACAGTGGGTTTGAGGAAATTAGTACTAATTGTTACAGTCCTGTTGTAGGATACACTGGGATCATTACCCAGAACTCCTAGGGTGGGGATCAGGTGTTGGGGTTAGTGGCAGTCACCTGCCTGAAGCAGAAAAATGTGATAGTGCACTCCACGTACTGTGAGTAAATGCTAGTTAATCCAAAGATTATAATACCAACATTAGCAGTCCCAGTTCCAGATGACAGACATGGAACTGCCCCCAGTTCTCACATATGCAAGGGTGTAGCTAGAATTTGTTCCTGGGGCTCCCAACGCTATGAGCTAAGAAATACAGAGGGAACTTTCTGGTTAGGCCCAGATGTTTTGTGGGCTGCTGCTGGTGCTAACCCCAAGAAACTGAGGGGAACTCCCATGGGTTACGTAGAGTGCATAAGCACAGCTCTGGAGCTAATGCCAAGAACTCTCATAGTTGCAGGATTCGTGGATTCTACCCTCTATCCTGAAAATTACCCTGACTTGTCTTTGATGACTTCATGTAGCAACATGATGATGTTCTGTCTGCTGAGTTGGAACATAGTTCAGCCAAGATTCTGCCACACTCAATTTGAACTGGCACTTTGGGAAGGTATAGGAAGAGATGGAGGCGATGTGGCTTAATTTTTCAGAGCAAAGTAGTTGTTCAGACTCCCGTCAGCTCCCCAGGCTGGACTTGAAGTTGTTGGAGGACTGTGGAATTCTCCCTCAGTTCAAGCTGCTGTTGTTGGGGCACCACAGCAACTTCTTCCTGTCTTTTCAGGAGAAGATGGTGTTTCCCAGGTGGCAGACAGCTGCATAGATGCAGAATTGGCTGGTGGTATCGCCAAACACGTTGGCATGGTTTTCCTCTTTTCTCCCCATCCCACAGGGTCTCTGTTATGTTGTGTCACTTTTACGTTGAGAATTTCTATCAGTCAGTCCCTTAGGAACATGGTCTTTGTTTTTATGCTGAAGTCAGTGTGGCTCTCAGTATTCAGCCATCTTGGATCCCCCAACTAGAAATTTTTAAGGAAGGGAGTTATATGGTGTGATGCACAGTTGTAAAAGGTCCGTCTGATTGTTAGGACAGAGTTCTTTGGAGAGGGTCACTTGGAAGCAGTAAGTAAGTGAGGTGGTTGCAACAGTCCCTAAGGTCTCAGTAAGGATTAGGTGTGAGAGATAAGAGAAAGAAGTCAGGAGTAAGGTGTACTGTTTGTGGAAGTCCATTGAAACTCTTGTGTAAAGTATCCTTCCTGACATTTATTTTGCTAGACACCCCAGGGATATTGCACAGCTATGACCCCTTTTGATGTTAAAGTTTTATTGACTTTGGTTATTTGAGAATTGTCCACCAGATATTGCAAAACACGGGAAGGGAGAAAGATGAATGACTAAGACAATAGTAAACATTACAGAATTAGGCTCCGAGGGAATTCAGGTCCTAGAATTAGTTTAAAAGTGTTCTGGATTATGTATGTCTGAGATAAATAAAAATTATTAAAATGGTTTAAAAATCGAGACGAAAGGAAGAAAATGTCAAAAATAATCTGGGCATATTTCAAAGTGAGCCAAATAGAGCTCTCAGCAAAGGAAAATATTATCATTGATGAAAAAGAAACCCTTCAGTGATTGGTTAATTGTAAATTACACATGGATAAATTGGTGAACTGGAAATAGAAACATGAGAAAATTATCCAGAGTGCATCATAAATATAAAGAGGTAAAGGATTTAAGTGAGAAGTTGAGATGGCAAAAGCCAGTACCTTCTGGGAGCAGTTCTGAGATCAGAAGCGATGATGTGGCGGATGTCATAAAAGAGAGGGCTGAGAATTTCCTTTGGTGTTATGAAAGCTGGGATTTCTCAGACAGAAGCAGCATAAATCCTACTTAATCTCCTAAATCTGCATAAATGAGATACATGAAATTTGTTCACCTTAAAAATAGATAGGTAAAAATTTAAAAATCCCATTAAATATGATAAAGTAAATCAGTAGTTGGGAATTTAGATACACTGCAGACACAAATGGAAAAGAAACCTTAAAATTAATCAAGGAGAAGCTAGAATGTACTTCTAAAAGAATTGTGAAGCAAGAATGGACAGTGACTCAGTGAGATACCACTTCATAGCTACTAGTTGACTAAGAAGATGAAAGATAACAGAAGTGTGGGTAAGGATATGCAGAAGGTGGTACCCTCACAGGTGACTTCCTGGATGTAAAATGGTACATTTATGTTGGAAAACAGCCTGAGAGTTCCTCAAAAGGATAAGTACTGAATTACTACATAGCTCAGCAATTCTATCCTAGATATATAGCCAAAAAAACTGAAAACAGTTAATACAAAAACCTGTACATGAATATTCATGTAAGCATTGTTTATAATAGACCAGCCTGTATACCAGAGCAAAATACATAAGTGCTGTGTACCAGGGTAGCACGTCTTTTGCATATACCAGATAAATGCCAGACCATAAAACATCATATACCAGATAAATGCCAGACCATAAGACATACCACTGAGATACGTGTTTTATTGTAGAAGCATCCAGTTTCCTCTAATTAATAGCTTAGGAGGTTTTGGACATTAAACCTCAAATAAGCCCTGGAATTAATATTGCTCCCTTTATGTACTGACTTATCAAATTCCAGATAATTCCCTAATGTGGTCCTTTATTCATGTTGCCAGCTGTTAATCCTTTTCAGCCATGGAAACATGTATTATGTGTTGCAGTGTGGATACTATCAGCCAGGCATTTGGTTAAGAGATAAGAGGAGGAAATCCTTCTCCAGATTATCTGGGAAACTCTTGTGCAATGTGGGCAGGCCTGTTGAATGAGAACTCCGAGACGCCAGTGACAGTTGCTTGGGAGCACGCTGACTGACATCTTTCTGACAATTTCTTCTCCCTCAGAAATCAACTGCTTTCCTCAGAACCCTCAAAAGTGAACCCCTGAAGCTTGCCCGGGTCAAGTTTAGCACTTGCTCACAGGTTTTTTCCTACTGAATGAACAAATGCCATTTCCCGGGTTGTGTGAAGTCCATTATGATCTCGATATAATCTTTTTGGCATAGCTAAGGGTCTCCAAAGAAAAATGCAATCTCTCAGTAAGCCCTTAAATCTATTGAAGAATTTTAAAAATTTCAGTAAAGTACACATAATGTAAAATTCACCATTGGCCATTTTTAAGGGTACATACAATTCAGAAGCATTACGTGTATTCATGTTGTTGTGCAAACAATCTCTAGAACGTCTTCATTTTGTAAAACTGTCACTCTATGCTATTAAACAAAAACTCCATTCCTCCTCCCCCATCGCCTGGCGACCACCATCCTCCCTTCTGATCACATGCATTTGACTGCTCTGAAAACCTCATACAAGTGGAATCACACACTATAGGTCTTTCTGTGTTTTGCTTATTTAATGTAACACAATGTCTTCAAGGTATATCCATGTTGTTTCTTGTGTCAGAATTTCCTTTATATTTTTAATGCTTTGTCTATTTATTTGAAAGGCAGTTACAGGGTAGGGGGTTGGGGGGAAGACGCAGAGAGATTTACCATCAGCTGATTCACTCCTTAAATGGTCACAATGGCCAGGTCTGGGTCGGCTGAAGCTGGGAGCCTGGAACTCCATCAAGGTCTCACAAATGGGTGACGAGAGCCTGGGCACTTGGGTCATCTTCTGCTGTTTTCCCAGCACATTCACAGGCAGCTGGATCAGAAGCGGACTAGTTTGAGCTGGGACTTGAACTAGTGCTCATAAGGGATGCTAGACACAGGTGGTGACTTAACCCAGTATGCCACAATGCTGGACTCAGAATTTCCTTTTTAAGCCTGAATAATATTCTATCATATGTCCATTAAAGAAATTTCAGTGAATATATGACACTTAGCTAAAAACATAAAAAAGATTAAATGTTTTAACCCTCAAAGACGCTATACTCGCTTACTTATTCCTCCATTGAATTTGCCTGCCAAGTGACTGGATGCTAAAATAAATAAATAAATAAAAATCAGTGACTAACACACAGTTACTGCCCTGGAAATTCTCAAAGTGAGGATACGGCTCTTCTCCAAGGCCAGATGGGTCATTTGAACAATCTGTTAAAGTAGCAAAGAAAGATGTATCGCCTTAAATTGACCCTGTTTCAGGGCCTATTATTTCCAAAAACTCCTGAGGGATTTCTCCTGCAAAACTTCCTCTTGCTCATAGAAGATGAAAGTGAGCTTTTAAAAAAATGTGGCATTTGCTAATTGAGAATTCATATTGGGTTTATTGTTTTAAGTCTGTAAATTCTGCCTCTCATGGAAAACAGACCTTCTTCCATGGGTTTTAGATAATGCAGTTCATGTGTTACTTAACAGTGGATCGCATTGTGAGGATTTCACTATTGTGCGGATGTGGTAGGGTGTGTCTACACAAACTAAAACAACTGTGATGTCTCATGATGATACAGTCTTATGGGACTGTAACATAGGTCCTTGACCAAGATGTAAGAGGGTACCTGACCAGATTTGTGGTTTGCATGTTTTGTCATTGAAAGCAGGAGAGCCACTATTGTGCTCTGCTCTTGCTCTAATCTAGGACTAACAGATGTTTTCATCATCCCAGGACTCGCATCTTGAAGTCAGAATGTTGTGTTGGATCTCATTTCACCTTGCCTGAGCTCTCTGCGTAGTTCTCTGGGGGTGCTGTTAGACTGCTGTCGGGCCTTACCTGTGAGTTGGTAAACAGGAACATTTGACCCCCAAAGGAATAAGGTGACAGGGAAGTGGGACCAGCTTCCATCACATATGCACTCCATTTTCTGTCAATAGCCTGTTACCATGCACTGGCTGTTGGCTTTCCTGAGGAATAGAGCCATTTGATGAATAAAATGCTGTCATTTCCAGCCATTAGAATGTACTGTAACAGTTGTAATAGTGAAAGCAGAGCCGGTGGTCAAGTGGGATGAGGCATCAAGTGAGACCTTGGTTCTCTGGGTCTCGGGTTGGATTGTCTTAATGAATGCAGCCTCCCCAGGGCCTGTTGTATCACAGATCTCTGGGGAAAAGCAAATCCGTGCTTTCCTTCTCTGAGTTGCGATGGGTTTAGCACTTAGATCCACTATGCAGAGATTTCAATAAGGGCTGCCTGTTCCTGTGTGAGAGCAAGTGGAAAGAGGGTCAGAAAAGACTGTGCACCATGCCAGGACCCAGGAAGAAGACAGGTGGAAAGTTTTGGAGGAAGCATCATAGGCTGCCATACAGTTAGTGTAAGGAAGGCCACTGTAGAGTCTGTGGGTTGAACTTGATGGTCACTGGAGTCTGATGTCTCCCAGGAAACCAGAAGCCTTAGCATCTCCGACAGCTCACACAGACACACACAGATACACACACAGGAGGGAGCAGCCTTTGCTTAATTACACTCTGTCACTGAAGCTCTGTGAGCCATTCTCATGCTAGTGATAGTCTGCATCCTTAGTTTCATAGTTGTTTTTAAGCAATTCTGAGTTTTGATGATTTAAAAAAAAAGTGTTTGAAAGGCAGAGACAGAGAGGAGACAGGGAGAAAGCTCCTGCCTACTGATTCAATCCTCAGATGCTCAAAACAGCCAGGGTTGGGCTAGGCTGAAGCCCGAGACTGGGAACTCAAGCCAGTTCTCCTGTGTGGGTGGTAGGGAACCCACTACTGCAGCCATAACCTGCTGCCTCCCAGAGTGTGCATTAGCAGGAAGCTGGGAATGGGAGCAGAGCTGGGACTTGAACTCAGGCACTGCAGTACAGATCCTAAATATCCGAATTGAAATCTGAACTGTCCACCCCATAGTTCTGTGCTTTAAAGAACTCCATTTTATCTGGTTCTAACATCATTAAGGGTGGGTGCTGCTTCTTGTTTTAAGTGAGTCACTATTAATTTTTGAGTTTCATCTTTCATTAGTTTGAAAGTTTCCAAAAACCAGCTAATTGATGACAGTGGCCTCCTAGGATTATTTTATTTTCTGTGTGACTCTGACTTGGTGTAAACAGAGAAAAGCAAAAGCAATGAGGATTTTACTTCTGTTCAGTGTTAAGATTATTCTGTGGTCTTATGAGCTTTGTGGGCTTACTCAGCTGTCAATTACATCAGTGGAGTGGTCTTAAGTCGCTGGACCTCTTTATGTATAAAATAGGAATAATCATTCACATCTGGCAGAAAGTGAGTTGAAATAACATGTATTTAAGGTCTGGGTGCAAAGGAAACCCTCAACTGGATATCCAGCCAGAGTTATTTATTAATTTTGTAAGTTTACTGAGCTGTATGGGAGTGTAACTCAGAGTTGAGTGAAGTGATCAGGAAAGACTCATGGTGTTTGAAAAAAGAAAAGATTAGGAGGGAGGAAGTTGGTGCTGACAAAATCATGGAAAATGCCAGGAGGGAGCTCTAGGTTGCTGGTCCCCAGAGCAGCCCACCAGGGAAGCTTCCACCTCTGTTCCATGTAGGAAGGGGCAGGTGGAAGCTGCTGCTGCACCTCTTGCGTTCCATGCCACACTATTGCAACCAGCTTCTTTATACCCAGGAGTTGAGGTTGAACTGTGGGACAAGACTGCAAAAACCAGCCCATCCCACCACCTTGCTTACTGGCAGGAAGCCAAAAGCGGCAGGTCAAAGGTACCTGCCTTCCAAATTGTACCAGATGCATCAGCTGTGTAGACCTAATTTGCATGCAGAATCCCAGTAGCAAGGGTTTCCAATTTCCCAGACTCTGCAGGGCAGGAAGGCAGAGGAAGGAGGTAGAAGCCAATGCCAAAGCCTAGTCAGCCACCTGGTGCAAAAAGTGCTTGATGTGTGTCCCTTCCTTGAATTGTCAGCATAGGTGGAATTGTTAACATAAGACAGGTAGAAGTATCTTCCTCATGTTATTGACTTAGAAACAGAAGCAAGTGTGTGGGAGAGGCAGATCTATCCTCAAAATTTAAGTCTCTTAATTACTCTGTTGCCTTTTCTAGAATATTTACATTATTTGTATTTACTCTTGGAAGAAACCAAGAAAGCAAAACCTCACTTTCATCCCTTTGGGGAGCAGGCTGCCCTCACTATAGGTAGATCAAGTAAATTTTTTTTGGTCTGTCATTCAGGAAATAAGAATATGGACCTCTTCAAGCTCTGCCTCCTCCTTTGGATTATCAAGGTACAAAGCACATTGACAACTGCCTTGTAACTCCCTCCCTGATTGCCATTTAATGAATGGAGGAATTGAGACAGAACCAGGTGAGCATATTGAGATTAGGGGCTTGACATTCAATTCTCACTCAGACCAGCATCTGTTTCCTTTACTCCAGCAGCGCGGTTTTCCCTGGACCTAGGATACATTTGCTGGCCTTATTTTATGCTCACTCAACAAAGATCCAAGTTGGAATTTCCAGTTAATTCTGCACCCTTGATCTTTGGAGCACAGGCTGTCAGCTTTGGGCTTCCAGAAATGCCCTAGTAGGTGGGTGCTTGAGCTTGGGCCTTCGAGCCCCTCCTAGGCTGTGGTCCAGTTGGGTGAATCATTGGTTTCCAGAAAGTAGCGTGAGAACTTCTGGCTATTTATGAGAGTCTGGTTGTAAATGCAAGGTCACAGTGTGCTAAAAATCTTCCCCAGGTCCTGCCAACCATGGGGACAATAAGAAATGTATCATTACAGAATCCCAGTTTCTTCAGTATTTTAGAAGGCACTCCTTTAACATAGCTATCTATTTCAGGCAGACTTTGTTGCATCTCAACCTAGGTATTTCTGCAACTCCCTTGGGATTGCTCAGCATTGTTCACATCAGCCTTGCTGACACCTGTCACCTGTTTTCTGGATCATGGCTTTAACCTTCTCTTACAGTCTATCACCCACTTTTCCATGATGCTTCCAGTCCTGCAAGGGCCCTAACCCCATTGCTAAGTTTCTGAAGCATATCAAAATAACATTGCAGAAGGCTAACAGATTGTAAAGACTTACCACTCAGAAAGCAAAACTTCTAGCAGGCAACCAATGCTGTTTTTCCCTGACTGCAATCTTCCCAGGGAGTTGATTTGAGCTTACCTATCCTCAGCCTTTCCCCATGGTGTTCTGCATGAATTAAGATGTTAAGGTGGTTGTCATCTTAATGGAGCTAACAAACTGGTTCATCGCTGCATGAGTTGTTTAAGAGAAGATCTCAGGGATGTATGGGGTCATCTGTCAAGAGATGTGGCTTTTAGCTGAGATGCTTAGGTGTGGCTGGCAGTGCAGGTGTGAAGGAAGGCAACGGATCCCTCCCCCCTGCTAGTCCTTATAGGAGACACGGGTAAGCACTCTAACAACAGGGAGTCTTCTCCCTGATGTGATGGATAGTTATGGGTTATACTCTTACCTCATGGCCTGGTCTTCAAATTCTTAGTCCAGGTAAGAACATCAGCCTTTCCTCCACAGCCTGCATTTGTCTCAGCACCCTTCCTCCTTCCCCCGGTACCTTGCACAGTATTTGACAAATGGAAGACCTTGTGTCTGAGGCTGGGGAAGGTCAGGGTTTCCAGCTTTCTGGCAGCCAGAGAAGACATGAAAGCAGCATGTGGTCTGCGTGTTGATGCCACGCTGGGCCTGCCATTTCTCTTGCTGGTGTTGGTGTTCCAGTCTTGCAGCTAGTGGAAAGAAAATAGCATGTGCAGCCTTGGGTAATGTGGATAATTACGCCCATCACACGAAGAAGCAGGGAGCAGCCTTTGTTCAGAAAATAAACAGAAGCCAACCTCCGACGAATCACGATTTTGCAAAATCACAGCATGTGTGTATGTTGGGGGTTGGGGCCGTGTTATATTTGAGTTTTGTGAGGCTTTTCTACGTATTTCTTAGTCCCTGGAAATAGGTCATTTGTCCCTTCCTTCTGAAAGCACTCTTCAGAAAATAAGCCCGCAGAGTGGCTAAGGATATGTGTGAGGTGCTCAGAAAAGGGAGGGCCAAGCAATCTGGTAGACTCCCTGTCTCAGAGCTCACTGAGGAGACAAGCTTGGGGTCCTTTTCTTAACTCATCCTTGGACTTCGAGACCCACCTGGGTAAAATCTGAGACAGATGCTCCAGTAATGTTGGTGTCAGGCCTGAGAGTAAAAGCAAATAAGAGAGATTTTTTTAAAAATTTATTTTATTTATTTGAAAGCAGTGTGACAGAAAGGAAAAGGCACAGAAAAATAAATCTTCTATGTACTGGTTAACTCCCAAATGGCTGCAATAGCCAGGATTGGGCCAGGTTGAAGCCAGGAGCCTAGAGTTCCATCCACGTCTCCCACATGGGTGGCAGGAGCCCATGAACTTGGACCACCTGCTGCTGCTTTCCCTGGAGCATTAGCAGGGAGCTGGATCAGAAGCATCCAGTGCCCTGATAAAGGGATGCCAACACAAGTTGTAGCATAACCATTGAGCTGCAGCACCAGCTCCTGAAGTAAACTTTCTTTGATGGAGATGTCACAGGTCTCTGATGTACCTGGACACCATTGACAATCTTTACTGTCCTAGGCAGTTTTTAACTGGGAAGACATTCTTCCCCTTTTGTGGTCTACCTTTCCCTGCCTTTGTGATATAAGTGGTCTTCTAGGAAAGATGGAGTTTGGGGCTGGTATGCAATTGCAGAGTGGGCCAGTAGGCTGAGTGCTGAGTGGAAATCCATTTTCAGACTGAACCAGTGCATAGTCCTTGGTGAAAAGCAGGACCTTATGCCTCTGGTCACTTGTGCTTGAGGGAGCAACATTTCCCAGAAAAGCCAGATTCACAGAGATTATCTTTCTTCAAATCCTATCACAAAGTAAATATCATGTCAGGGTCCCAAAATGTTTTTGAGTTGTCAAGAATTTATTCAGGAGCCAGAGATTCATGTCCAATGGGAATTCAACCTTTTATTTGCAGTAACATTATGTGAATATCACACTATGTGATATATAACAATCTCTCCATATATGATGAACAAATGAAGTTCATCAATAGAAGCCCATACTGTGGAAGAAAAAGAAGTTGGATAGAAATAGTCATCTTCTGACTTTCAAATTGATACTCTCTTGGTGTGATTTTGATTTTGATATGTGCTCATGGATAATGCTGGGTATATTTAGCATGAACTAATAATATTTCTCCTGTTGGTTTTATAGTAAGGAGAGCAGAGGAAGAAGGTACATAAGGAGATTTACAAATAGACACTGTGATACATCTTTATTAAGTTTTCTACAAAAAAGTCCTATGTGTTGGTATCATTATTCTTGATTTATGTATTAATCAAGGAAGTTTCAGGGCATAAAACTGAATCTATTCCAGGAAGTCTTTAAGGTTATTAGATCATCTGCGGTTATTAGATGCTGATAAAGCTTTGGGAAGGCCTAGAGGATTGAGTTCTAGGCTCAGCCATCAAGAAAAACTTCCATAACAATTCAGAACTGACCAGCCAGGAAATTATTATCTCAGAGGCCGCCTCAGAAACTTCTGAGTTCAATAGCACATCCCTGTAGCAACAATCCAAGGATCAGAAATGTTGGGCAGGAAGTTACCTTCTGTTCCTGCCTGTCTATATTCACAGAGCTGGAGACTGGCTACCAGAGTATTGAGTGCAGCCACTACCTTCATCTTGATACCCTTAATACCCAGGAACCTGGTGAGTGGACACTGAAAAGCTACTGTTCTTAGACCCCATTTCCTTCAGCCTTGCTTAGCAGAAAACTAGACAAAGTGACAGAGAGGTGGCCTCAGTCTCACTGTGGCCTTTTAGATTTATACAAGATGATATAAGTGATGGAGCCCAGCATTCAGAAACCTATTTGCAAAAGCATGTTGGAATGTAGTTCTAGGCTTTCTGGTCTCTGTACTACAGCAGGGGGGCAGAGTCATGGCTGTGGAAGTCAAACTGTCAGATTGCTTGGAGGAAATTAAAGCTTAGAGAGGCTCCTTGAAGTAAAGTTCTTGCTCAAAATAAAAAGAGCACTGTGGTTAAATGCACAAGCAATGGATCCAGAAGGACCAGGACTTGACTCTCTCTCCAGAACTCATTAGTTGTTTGGCTTTAGACTAGGCAGTTTCTTCACCAGAGGCTCCTGGTCGTAGTCTATAAAGTGGGAATTATACTTTGTCCAACATAGAGTTACGCTGAGAAACAAAGATCATGTGTATAAAGTGGGTAATGCAAAGCCCCAATAAATTACGGGCATGCTTAATAAAATTCCATGGTGAGCAGTAGACTCAAAACACTAGTGCAGGGTCGTGATCTTTGCTCTGTTTCTCTGGATAATGGTGATGAAACAGATCCTCAACTATTTTGAGGGCCAAAACAATATTTTTGACTGCTTTTAAAAATATTCTTTGATGTTATTACACTTCAAATATATCTTATTATTGTAGTTGACTATAAGGTATCAAGATAGATTTCACGAATCATACATCAAAATTGACCTTGTTACCTTAAAATATTTCATTTTGTACGTTGTAGCAGATGGAATTGTGTCTCTCTGAAAGATCTGCCCTGAAAGAAACTTGAGTCCTAAACTACCAGTACATGTGTGAATGACTGTGTTTGCAAACAGGATCCTTATAGTCTTAATCAGGTTAGGGTAAGGTCATACTTGATTAAGGTTTGTGCTAAAGCCAGTGACTGGGGCCTTTATAGGAGGAAGGGGAAGGAGATTTAGGTGGACATATACAGAGGGAAGTCAGTCACATAGAGATGGAAGTAGATTGCAGTGCTACAGATACAGACCAAGGAATGCCAAGTACTGCTGGTCACCAGCAGAACTTGGGCGAGGCAAGGAGTACACCTGTACAGCCTCTGAGCAGGTGGCCCTGCTGACACCTTACTTTCAGACTTCATACCTCCAGAACTATGAGAGAGTACATTTCTCCTATTTTAAAACACCCAGTAGATTGTGGTAATTAATTCTGACATCCCTAGGAAACTAATCTATGCATGTGCCTCATCACATGATAAATGTGTTCCTAATAAGTTGTATAAGATTATATTTCCTTATTTATTTATAGCACTTTCAGGGCTATTTGATTATACTTTGAGATTAACATTTATTCACTGGTGGCTCTCTCATTTCCTATTTTCTGCTCACACCCCTTTCAAGTGGTCAGGACAGTATAAGTAGACCAATAAAACATAACTGGGAACCATAAATCTTTGAATAATCTGATGGCAAACTCTTGTGTAAATTGATCACTGTTGATTTATTTGCTTGATCATTTGTAAGTGAAATAGTGGAGTGGAAAGAGTAATGGTGGAAGGGTAGGAGCAGGAGGCACGGAAAATCACAATCACAGTAGCCGGTAGTGGGAGACCTGCTGCATCTGGCAATAATCTTGGGCAATTTCTATACACATCTCAATTTTCCTTTGAGGTGCAACTCACCTTACAAGTTCAGAAATTTAGGTGCAAAGAGATAAGAGCTAGTAGATGGTGGAGGCAGTACCAGTTCCCAGGCTGTTGGATTCCAAAGCCTGTGTTGTTCTGCATTAGTATTAGTGTGGACTTGCTCTCTCTGTTTCCTTCCTTACTCCTCTCTTTGTTTCCTGGGTTGCTCTGGAGCAGCATTTTTTTCTGTTACTCTTTTGTGGGGCAAGAGAATTTTCTTGAAGCTAAGAGGGTCATTTCTCTAGTTCTAGGGGCCTAATGACGCTTCCATTCATACAGACATCTGAAGGCTAAGAAACAGCTGAAGACCTGTCAACAGTTAACCAGTGAACATTCTGATAAAGGTCTGTAAAACATTCAACTCAGTATGTCCCAAGAATGAAGTTTAATTTGTTCAACCCTTCCTGCATACCCTTTCTACTATTTTAACATCATCCTTCTGCTGCCACACACATTACCCTTGTAAAGGTTGCTTCATGGTTTTCTTTTTATTTTTTTCACCCATTTTTTTTTCTTGGTCTCTCCTTTTTACTCCATCCTCACTTAATTGCTATAAGTCTGACTTGGAATTAGAGGGGTGGGTTTAGAAATTTTGAAAGTGTTGCTATGAAGTTACCCATGGCTTCTGGCTTGACAGTCTACTGGCATGGGATGGCTTACAAAAGGGAAAATAAAGATCATCAGTGAAAACATTAGACAAAAATAACTTCAATCTTATCCCATTACATGTATATACATTAAAAAAATTCAGAGCAATTTGAAAAAAATTATGTCAAAATGTGTAGAATATGTGTTATTTTATATCTAATCTGATCATTTATAATTAAGTGACATTTTACTTGTTGAGAAATTTTTTCTTTGATGTGATGTCTTTTTTTTTTTTTTTTTTTTGACAGGCAGAGTCAGACAATGAGAGAGACAGAGAGAGAGAAAGGTCTTCCTTTTTCTGTTGGTTCATCCCCCCAAGTGGCCGCCACGGCCGCAACTGGCAGGCATGCTGCGCTGATCCGAAGCCAGGAGCCAGGTGCTTCTTCCTGGTCTCCCATGTGGGTGCAGGGCCCAAGGACCTAGGTCATCCTTCACTGCACTCCTGGGCCACAGCAGAGAGCTGGACTGGCTGGACTGGAAGAGGAGTGACCGGGACAGAACTGGTGCCCCAACCAGGACTAGAACTGGGGTGCCGGCGCCACAGGTGGAGGATTAGCCTAGTGAGCCGCGGCGCCAGCCGATGTGATGTCTTTTCCTAGAAAGTGTCTGAAATAATATACGAAAGTGGTGTCTACCTGTCCCTCTTGTACTCACAGTGAATTGATGTGCTTAACATTTGCTAAGTGACCAAGCAAGATGAATTCTCCTACACTGAAAATTTGCAATTGTGATCAGCATTTTCTTATACAAGGAAACTAAGAAAGAAAGTTGACGGTTAGTATACTCACATAGTTACAACATATGCAGGGCATAGCTTGGGCTCTAGGACTATATACTGAGGGAAAATATGCTTTATAGACATATCAGTGCAAACCTAGCACAAGGGGTATTTGTGTTAATGCCAGTTCACAGGAGCAGAATGTTCAAGTTTTTGATTTCAAGTGCTGTCACCATTTGCTAATACACAATTATAAAACTGTTAGACATACTCTTTTCTCTAAGAGAATGTGAACATTTAGATGTTCTAGAATTTTTAGTGCTGGAAAGTAATACTTGGAATTTTTTCCCAGGAGCAATACTACTGTGTCAGAAAGCACCATGGTTTAAATAGTGCAGTGATCCATGGCTATTGGTCATTGCCAATTGACTTTAACCTTAAAGTTACCCTTAAATAATCATTCTATTCCAATTAAATTCCTGGCCAAGGTTGCAGACACAGTAAGTAACTGAAAATACCTTACTTAAAATATACCTTTCAGAGAGGGCTGGATCATTTGCTGTGAACCAGCCTTCTATTGGCTGCACAAGTGTGCTCTTATCAATTCCTCAAATCCACCACTCTCTCTTCCTTCATGGGGTTGTGTAGAGCTGTTTGTCACAGCACAGATCTAAATTGCTTGGCCATTGCAAAACAGCTCTGCTTTTAACATAAAGAACTTCATAATTAAAACTAAATAATGACTTCCTTTGCCAATATTAATACTGTGATTTAGGACTGTGTTTTGTTAAGTTGTTTAAGATCAAAGGGTGTGTGTGTGTGTGTGTGTGTGTGTATGTTGTATAATTTAAAAGGACATTTTTCTTTTTGTTTGTACACCTTCATTGTGGGGAGCAACTCAGACTAGACTGTTACTCGAATTAAGACTTATTCTATGCATCTGCTCTCCCACAATATGGCGCTGGGAGAGGAGGAAACAGCTTCTACACAGCTGCCTCCAGTTCAACCAATAAACAGCAGGAGCTGCTCCTGATTGGAGGAGAGCAGCATACTCGGCGTGTGGGTAGCAGAGTTGGGATTGGTGGAAGAGGACTATAAAGGAGGAGAGAGACAACATGCACGAGGAACATCTATCTGAAGGAACACCTGAGCAGCCCCCGAGAGAGCCGGCCGGCGGTGTGCCGCTCCCCCGCAGAAGTGGGGAAAGTGGCAGGGGGAACCGCCCTTCCACGGAGGTGGAAGGGATGGTAGCCAACCCGGGAAGAACCAGCAGCAAACCCGGGGAGGGCCGAGCAGACAAAAGAACAGCGCAGGGTCCTGTGTCGTTCCTCCACGAAGAGGGGGAGCGACATAATGGTGCCGTGACTCGGATAGGAAAACCTAGGAGGATAGAAAACCTAGGAGGATAGAAAACCTAGGAGGATAGGAAACCTAGGCAGGGTCCTGTGTCGTTCCTCCATGAAGAGGGGGAGCGACATAATGGTACCGTGACTCGGATATGAAGCCTAGGCAGGGTTTAGTGTCGTTCCTCCACTAAGAGGGGGAGCGACACTTCATGTTTACTTAGCAGTCTTCAGTATGCAGTGCAAATTATGATAAAAAATATCCCAGCCCCAATTTCCTATTTTTGAAGGTAGATGGGATTATTGTTAGCAGAGTCTACATGGTGTCTGTGAATTACTGCAAGACTATCTTGAACTCTTTACATAAACCCAAGAATCCAGCATAAATTAATACAAAGAGAAGGAAATAACTTCTGTTTTAGCGTCTAGAAAAAGCCTAAATATCTATAGTCAGTGCTTACTAGTGAGACAATGGCAAGAGTGTCACAGGTGTATCACAGCCAGGATTGGAACTTTCTCTTCTTGTCTTCATTTCTATAGTCCCTGGCACAAAGTGGCAAAGTGTTGAAGTTCTCATCAGTGGAGAGTTGAGAGGGTATATTAATGGAAGGGAATACTCTAGTGTGTTGAATGTCTCAGGAATTTAAGACTATGGATGAATTGGTAGCTATGCAGATTGAGCACCTACTGCTACACAGCGCTGATGTTCTACACAAAGATGGAAAATGGCTACAGAAGAGTTGGAGGCAGTTGAAAGTCAGGTGGGAAAGCCAGGGGTCTCATTTGGTTATGTACAAAGACATTTCCTCCAGCAAAAGAGCAGAGAAAAATGAGGATCAGGCCCAGAACTTAAGGGGGCAATTAATACTGTCCAGTGACTCACCAGGGTAGGTCTGTTATGCCAAGCTTGGAAAACCATGATGGATGCTCTTGAGAATTTTGCCTTAATATTTTGAGCCTGCAAATGTCATCTTCCCCATTATTCACATCCCCTCCATCAATGCCCTGGAATCAGGGCATTTTTTCCTTTTCTAAGGAAATATGTCCTCTTTCTCCAGAATTTGCCTTCACATTTCCTCCTTGATATCCAGCCAATAGTTCAAATTAAGGGGCAGCACCATTCAGCTGGTGAGGTACTGTGTCTGATAAGGCAGTGAAGGGACTGTATCTCACAGGTGCTTCAAGACCTACCGAGGATACCCTAGCAAGACCTAGAGAAAATGTGGGGACTAGATTCTCTAGATACTTGATTGAGAGAGTCAACAGGTAAAATCAGTTAAGTATACTGAAGAGTTGTCTCCTGAAATACTGGATACATAAGTTTCACCCAGGCAAGGACCCCCAAAATGATTTAGTTGTTCCTAGGATGGCTCCTGGAAGCATGGATAGGGTGATGTCTATGCAAAGCAAAGCTGAGGTGCCAAGGCAGATGTTGCCAAGGAGGAATTGCTAAAGACCGTATTAGAAGGCTTAAGAAAGTGAGTAGCCAGTAATGGATAGACTATACAAGGACTTCTGGCCACGTGGTCATTTACCATAGGAAGGCCTAGATGACATCATCTGTCAAAGCCACATGGATGGCTACAAAAATTGCTGAAGGATTCATGGAGGCTTTCTGAAAACCAAAGCAGAGAGTGAGAGAGAGGCTATAATAGAACTTTATTTGATGAATGCAGTGAAGAGGATGATACCCCACATAGAGGCCCTGTGTTGGCACCCTAATTTAAATGCTGCTTTCTCTATTCTATCTCAGTATCCATTTTCGAAGAACCCAACTTGTAAGAATATGAGTTGTGTGCAAGTTAAATGGCAATAAATTCACAGCTAGACACATCACAGTAGAACTGCAGAAAATCAAAGGGATAAAGCAAACCTTTTAAGGTGTGGAGGAGCTGCTTACAAAAGAACAACAATTAGATTACCAGTGATCTTAGCAGTGATGATCAATGACAGATTACAGGGACAATGTAATAACATCTTCAAAGGACTGACAGAAAGTGAATATCAAATAGGAATTCAGTATCCAGTTAATGTGTCATTCAAAGACAGAGCAAAATAAGAATATTTTGAAACAAGCAGACTGAAAGACTTCACTACTCTTAAGATCTGATGAATGAACTACCAAAAGAGATATGTTTCAGCAAGAAGGAAATTGAACCTATGAAGGGAGTGCGATCCAAGCTATAATAATCTTTAGACGTTACTCAATAACAGCAATGAATCTAAGTAATATATTTTTCCTTCCAGTGGTTTTAGTACGCATTAAAGCACAACTAATGTGTATTTAAATGAAAGAAGGAATCATCTGGACTTACTTTGATTAATTACCATTATTTAGTAATTTCTGAATGATTTCACAGTGTGCTGCATAGCTTAATGTTTTTATCCATAATTTTGTTCCTTATTACATAATGGGCTCTTTATACAACCTCAAATATTTGCAAATACTCAGTTTTTAAAAAATGATGTAATAGCACTTGGCAAGAATTAATAAAGTTATCCGGATGAATAGAAAACACCAAAAATATTTTAACATTTGAATATTGAGTGACTGGTTCCTGCATGTTTGCCTCCTAATGTCTGCATTCAAATTCATATCCTGGCTTAAATATAGACTACCTCAGCAGATCTTGGGCATTTTGAGATGCTTATAGGAAGTTGAAACTGTAAAATTGAAACAGGAACTTCAGGTAATATTGTGTATATTTGGAAGAGTAATGGGACCAATGTTTATTGAGCACTTAGTGCATGCTAAATATGTGCACATGTGGTCAGTCGTTGAAAGAGCTTCATATGTTAGGTATTATTACTCATATTTTATGGATGATGCAATTGATGGTCACAAGAGGAAGTTATTTTTTGAAATGTGAGCTAGAAAGGGGCGACAATGGGATTTGACACAGAAGGAGTAAAGATAGAATCTCTTCTCATTCTTCAACTTGTTGATTTTAAGATTCCTTTGCCATCTTTCTTTCTTTTTTGCTCTGCATTTCCATTCTGGTATCTCTGTGGAATTTTGTTATTGGCCAATGTCTTACCTACTTGATCCTGCTGGAAATTTCAACAATCTCCCAAATCTATGTGTCTGGCCTTAATAACCAGTGGTTTACCTGACGTGCTACAGGCATAATTTCTTTCCTTTGGACTTTGTTCATTTATTCACTCAATATTTATTGTACAGTTCTGCAGGCCAGTTGTCCTAGGTAATGAATGTCAAATGTCACACAAGACATGGCATTACCCTCAAGGATCCTGTAGTCTGAATAGTTCAACATGTCTCAACCATGCTCCTCTAACAACCCCATCAGTATCAATGGAACCACCATCCATTCAGATGACCAGAATAAACACCAGAAGTTACTTCAAGCTCTTTCCATTCTTCCTTGCATTAATATAACTGACTTCTAATTCTTGCCAGTTCCAGTGTCCCATCCTCAATATCTCTATTCCTATGTCTGTATTCAGTCCTCTTCACCTGTCAGTCAGCTATAGCTTCCTGAATGACCTGCTTTCCACTTGGGCCTCATCTTTACATATGCCAGGAGAAGCTGAGTGTATTGTTCCTTGGCTCAAACCCCTTGGATTGCTACCCTTTATGTATAATACTAGATCCATACTCTTTCACTTGTCACTGCATCCTGGCTCCCCATCTTTCAACCCCCCAAAAACCACCTTTGTGTCTCCATCCATAGCTATGTCATGATTCCATAACCTTCCTAACAGTATCCCATTGTTCTGAAAATATCCTCCAAGCCTAGAATGTACTTGAAATCTACCAATATTTAAATTTCAGCAACATTTTAATCTTTATTTTTTATTTATTTATTTTTTTGACAGGCAGAGTGGACAGTGAGAGAGACAGAGAGAAAGGTCTTCTTTTGCCGTTGGTTCACCTTCCAATGGCTGCCGCAGCCGGCGCACTGCGCTGATCCAAAGGCAGGAGCCAGGTACTTTTCCTGGTCTCCCATGGGGTGCAGGGCCCAAGTACTTGGGCCATCCTCCACTGCACTCCCTGGCCACAGCAGAGAGCTGGCCTGGAAGAGGGACAACCGGGACAGAATCTGGTGCCCCGACCGGAACTAGAACCCGGTGTGCCGGCACCGCAAGGCAGAGGATTAGCCTAGTGAGCCGTGGGGCCGGCCATTTTTTTAATCTTTAATTAAGTTTTCTTTGACCCCCTCATGGAGAATCAACCAGTGTTTCTTTTGGTCCCCTCAAGTAATCTAAAATATTTATATCATAATCAATATCTTAATATAAATTATCAATGCAAATATTTACTTAATATTTAAATTTATTAAGTATTTGTATGTTTATAATAGTGTAAATTATGAGTATAGTTATTTATAGTAAATTAGTATAGTATAATGATTCATAGTGATTTATAATTATATAAATTTAGGATTTATAATAATTCTAAAAAACATTTTGCTTATATGTCCAAGATTTTTTTTATTTGTTCAGATTTTTATTTAAAATTTATTTATCTAAATGGAACACATTTCTTTTTTTTTAAACTATTATTTAACATATATAAATTTCCAAAGTATAGCTTATGGATTGCAGTGGCTTTCTCCCCCTCATTACTTCTCTCCCACCCACAGCCCTGCCAACTCCTGCTCCCTCTTCCATTCCATTCACATCAAAATTCATTTTCAATTATCTTTATACACAGATCAATTTAGTATATATTCAGTAGATTTCCAACAGTTTGCACCCATACAGAACATAAAGTGTAAAATACTGTTTGAGTACTAGTTATAGCATTAATTCACATTGAACAACACATTAAGGACAGAGATCCTACATGAGGAGTAAGTGCACAGTGACTCCTGTTGTTGACTTAACAAATTGACACTCTTGTTTATGGTGTCAGTAATCACCCTAGGCTCTTGTCATGAGTTGCCAAAGCTATGGAAGCCTTTTGAGTTCACCGACTTCAATCTTACTCTAAATGGAACAAATTTCATGTGTCTCATACAGTTTTAAGTACATAATGTTACTTCCCACCCCATCCTCTCTCCCTCCCTTACTCCCACCCTTCCTTCTGCTTCCTTTCTTATTTTCTCTTAATTTTTGTGAAAATATACTTTTTTTTCCTTTGAGAAAAAGTTTTATCATTAATTGAAGAAGCACCTAAGGAAACTGGCAATGGATCTGGGCACTTAGGCTTATCTAAAATGTATGAGACATAAGAATATCCTCCATTTAATACACTGGAACAAAGTAAATCTTTGAGAACAAGTTTTACTGTTAACTCTCATAATAAAACTCTTTGAGGACAGAGGTCCTTCATGGGGAGATTGTGCACAGTGGCTCCTGTTGTTAATTTACAATTAACACTCTTATAAATGACATCAGTGATCACTCAAAGCTGTTGACATGGGCTGCCTAGGCTATGGAAGCCTTTTGAATCCACACAGTCTGTCAGTATTTAGACAAGGCTATAAGCAAAGTGGAAGTTTTCTCCTGCCCTCAGAGAAATGTACTTCCTTCTTTGATGACCATTTCTTTCTGCTGGGGTCTCACCCACAGAGATCCTTCAGGTAGGACATTTTTTACCACAGTGTCTTGGCTTTCTATGCCTGAAATGCTCTTGTGGGCTTTTCAGCCAGACCAGAATGCCTTAAGAGCTGAATCTGAGATCAGGGTGCTATTTAAAATGATTGTCATTCTATAAGTCTGCTGTGTGAACTGCTTCCCATTTTGGAGCATTTACTCCTTTTTAATTCTATCTATCATTATTACCAAACACATAATCCTATTTGTATGATCACTTTAATACTTAATATTAGCTATATGATCACTTTAATGCTTAATCCTATCCCTATGATCACTTTAACACTTAAAATTCCTTTTTACCCCTTTTATGGAGATTTGGCAACCCATGACAAGTTTTTAAACTGTACCCTTAGAAGTAAGTCTGTAGGAAAGTATGCAGAACTATATAGCTTTACAGTTACAAGCTTCATATATTTCATAATTACAACTTTAGGAACATTATATGTCAAATACATTCCCTAAATATTTAAGCTCTTCATGGGTAGGAGCTATATATTATTCACCCTCACAACTAAGACCCAGCACAGTGTTTGGCACATGTCCTGTCTGTCCAGTTGATTTGATGTTTGTTGAATGAATGAAGATGTGGTTCAGATGAACTCCCTGGCACATCCTCGCAATGATAGAGCATGAGGCCCATTAATGGCAGCTCACTGCCTTCACTCTCCTACTCACAGAGGAATATTGAGACACACAAATGGCTTTTGGAGTTGCTCGGCTCCTGTAACCCACTTCTCCGTCTACTCTGGAAACACAAAGCACCCTTAATTGACTTGCAGGCCTCAAGCAAGTTCTCTTGTGCAGCTGTGTGGTAACTAATGCTGCCAGTTCCTTTCTTAAAACACTGCTGTTTGAGAATCTCTGAATTCCTTGTTAAAGTTGGATAAGTGTTTTTGCTCATGTATAGTTAGAATTTATAATTGGAAATTCTGTTTTCTTGAAAACTGGCAAAGCAGCAGTCTTCATCTGCTTTGAAATCCTGAAAAGAGAAGTAAATAACAGTAATGAAAAATAAGTTAGTGCTTACTATAAAGCATGCAAATATTACAAAATATATTACCTTGCACACTTAGCATGGGAAAGTGTAAACTCTGTTGAGCTATACTAATGTATTTGTTTGCCCTTAGGATGTTCAAGTTTTACCTCTTAGTTTTACAAATGTATCCTTCTATTGTCCCAAATCAAGGGTTTTTCACTCTCTTATTTACCAGATGGCAGTCCTAAAATAATTTTCAAAGTGAATATTTTAGCTTTCAAAAAAAATAAAACACGAAATGGCATGTATGGAAAATTAGACCCATGTCACTTTGTTCACTATTTTGTTAAACATATTTTTAGAATATTTCATCAATCTGGACATTTTCACAGATTTTTTTCCTATCAGTTCAGTCTGTTCTGTATTACTTACCAGTCTGGTTGCTAGGGTATGACAATGATTTTTTTTATTGTTTTCCACACAAAAAATAACCTTTCAAATGACAATGCACTTAGGTTTAAAAAGGGTACACATACTCTCTCAGGCTATTTTCAGTTGTATAAACCTCCTGTGCTTTAGCTTCCACCTATCTTTCATCCTCAGTGCTATTAGAACAGGGCTTGTTTCCTTGGGGACAGAGTATTTTTAACTGAAGTTCAAACCCCACAGCACCAGTAAAACAGTTGTGTGATATGGCAGTCTGAGGGTTCCTTAAAGGAAGATCAGAGCAAGACCTTGGTTCATTCAAAGAAAGTTAATCAGCCTTGGCCCCAATCTAGAAACAGAGGATTAGAAGGGGGCATAATGTAATAAAAAGAACAATTGAAAATAATAAAGAAATAGATTTTTACATAGTCAGAACCATTCACTGTTGTAAGGAATTTACTTGATCGTCACAGTCCTAGGGGTTAGGTGTCATTAAAACACCAATTCTGCATATAGGAAAGAATGGAGGCTTGAGACAGCAAGTGATGCCTAGTGTCCATTGATCACAGTGGAGGCAACTTTGGACCCTGGCTTTCTGGTGTTGGAGTCAGTACAGAAATGGAGCCATTCACTGCAGAGTTTATGAGAACTTACAGGGCTCAGTTACATTCACTTTCTGATTCCTATGCCCACTTTCTATCCTTCAGTTCCTGCTTCAACCAGTCACAGTACCCTCTTGGATCTGTCTCTTCTCAAAGTGTCTGTCCAGTTGCCCCAGTATTTTAGCAGTTTACTGCTTCCCATTCTAAGTAAGCGCAGTATTCCTACCAGCTAGAGTGTGGCACTCTGAGGGCAGGGACCCGGCACTCTGGAGGTCTCTGTGTGCCTATGGCTCCTGGGCTGTGATTTAGTGGGTGCTCAGTGGGTTCCTGACTCTGAGTGATTGACCAGGTCTGAAACAAGCACACTCGAGCTTCCTTTAGGCCTTTCCCTGAAGTCCCTGAGTTCATGTAGAGTGTGAGGAAGGGTCCAGAAGCAAAGCAGTCTCCTGGTCCAGGAACCACCCTCTGGCCTTCCATACCCCTTTGTCATCATTCTCATCAGCGATGGAGGCAGTGAGAGCTCGTGTTAGGGAGCAAGGTGGCAGACACCCATTGCCACCATCTCTGGGAGTGCTATAGCCTCCTGTCCAGGATGACCTGCTTCAAAACTCCCTCAAGCTGACAGTTTTCAGGCTCCCCCCCTCTCTGTTTCAGTCACATTCAGATTGAGAAAGCCCAGTGTGTCACTGGAGAATATGCAGAGTCTTCAGCCTTTAAGAGCTCCATTATAGGAAATATAAGCAGTAAATTATTCGAGGAGGCTGGGTGATGAGATAAGGACACAGTTCTATTCTAAATGCTTTCCTCAATGACCTGCATGCAGTCAGGCGTGTTTGTGCGTGTGTGTGGTATCAGAGCTGTATCATGACTTTCATAGACCTTAAGTACTTTGACCATTGTGGACTCCTTTCCCCCATAAAAGTTATTAAAACTATATTTTATAACTGTGTTTATTTAAAGATAATACAACCCAGTCTGGACTTTATTCATTTTATTCTTCTGATTAAAAAAAATTAAAACATCTTTATGGCTCCTCCAGGTATTATGGACCCCAGGTACTGAACTTTCTATGCCTGATGGGAAAGTTAGTCCTATGTGGTAGAACTTATAAGCAACCTACATAAAATATTGTAAGCTTAAGTTTATATAGCTCAAGGACTTTTTTCCATGTCACAAAACCTTGGTTAAGGTAAAGGGCATTTCCAGCCTTCCTGCTGGGTCTCCTGTGTTGCATCCCAGTCAGTCCTGTCAACCACATGTCAATTAGTTTTGCCGATTTGTGACTTTCTTAAATGGGATTGCACCGTGTTCACTATTATATCTGGCTTATTTGTTAAACTTCATATCTGACAGATTTATATGTTGGCACATGTAGCACAATTGATTCTTTTTTATATGAGGAATGTATTCATCTGTTTGAATGTGCCGCACTTTGTGTATCCCTAACCCTGTTAATGGGCATTTGTGTTTGTAGTTTTGAGATTCTGTGAAAACATCTGCTATGAACATTCTTGAGCACATATTTTGGGGAACAGATATGCTCATTTCTCTTGGGTATATCCCGAGGAGATTTATAAATATATATTTTCAGTGTTGGAGTTGACATTTCTAAATCAAGGTTGAACATTATTTAATATCCTTTTTAACCTGAGGTTTAACTTCTTAACCTTTGTTCTGACACTGGTGTTAAAAGTTCCTGACCCAGGCTTTGAGACCTCTTGGAGAAGTATTTCTCAAAGTGTGGGCCTGGGACCAGTATTGACATAACCTGAAGACTTATCAGAGAATGAAAAATCTCAGGCTTCACCCCAGACTTACAGAAGTAGTCTTTCTGGGAGTGGGACCCAGAACTCTCTGATGTGCACACAAGTTGGCGAAACACTGTTTTAGATCCATGATCTTAGGTGCGGCTATCGTGTTGGAGTGGGGAACAAAGGTAATTATTGAAAGTGAGACTACAGAAGCTTTTCAGAATTTTAAAAATGAGATCATCCATATCAATCAGCGTACACACATACCGTGTTAGTTGATTGTATGTGTCTGATTGGCTAGACTCTGGTTCCCAGTTATGTGTGTCTAGACTTGTAGGGAAGGTGTTTTTAGACATGACTGATGTTTAAATCAGTAGACTTTGAGTACAGCAGATGCCCCTCCTTCATGTAGGTGGGACTCTGCAATCATTTGGAGGCCTTAGGATGAAAAACTGATGTCCCCAGAGAAGAAAAGAATTCTGCCTCCAGACTGACTTTGAACTCAAAACTGCAACATCCACTCCTGCCAAAATTTCCCATCTTCTGGCCCATCATACTGATTTCAGACTTTTCTGTACTCTGGCACCACCCTATTGTATTAGCTGATTCCTTAAAATCTGTCTGTATGTGTGTGTAGCTCTGAACACAATGCATGCATACCCATGTCCTATTTGTTTTTGTACAGAACTAGGTATGTATGTCTTCTATCTGTCTGTCTGCATTAGTTTGCTAGGCTGCCATAACAAAGTGCCACACATTGGGCAGTTTAAGGGAAAAAAATGTTTTCTCATAATTCTGGAGGCTAGAAACCTGAGATTGAGGTGTTGAGAGTGTTGGTCTCTCCATGGCCTCTCTTCTTGGCTTACAGATGGCTACCTTCTGTACCTTAGATACCTTACAGATGTAGGGTACTTCAAGTACCTTACAGACGGCTACCTTCTGGCTATCTCTCTCTATTTGTCCTAATACCCCCTTCTTTGAAGAACATTTGTCAGATTGAATGAACCCACCCCTTTGGCCTTTTTTTAAAAAACTTAATCAGCTCTTTAAAGACCCTACCTCCAAATATGGTCATGTTATAAGGTACTTGGGGTTAGCCCTTCAACAAATCAGGGACTCAGCTCGCTCTAGAACTCTCTATTAAGCAACCTGTTTCTCCATCCATCTGTCCATAATTAATGTATGTGTGTGTGTATCTATTATCTGTCTATCCATTCATCACTCATCATCTGCCTATCCATCTATTATGTCTGTTCATGCATCCATACATTTCTGTCTGTGTTCTATTTATCATCCATCCCTGTCTACCATCAATCTATTATCTGTTGATCCATTCACCTATTTATCTGTCTACCTACCTATAGGGATTTGACCTTCTGCACCATGGGAACTGCATATGCAGATTCTGGCTGTTGCCTTTGCCTCTGACATTGGAGCTTCACACCCACACAGCAGGCAGTTAAGAAGTGAAGACCAATAAATAACAAGCTGAAACCCACAGTGTGTGCCACAGGAAGATGAACTAAAATCTATGTTATTTTGGATGCAGTGGATTGTGGTGGCAAGGAGATTTCTGCAGAAGCCAGGCAGGACCCTGGGAGCTAACCATACAGCTGGCCCAGGCATCAAAGAAGCTGAAGGAAATCCAGGGGAGGTGGAGAACTGCAGATCCAGCTGCTGCCCAGAGCAGTGGGGTGAGTCTGCAGATCTGAAGCAATCTGTGAGCTACAGAAGGGTTGCTGCTTCCCTCTGGCCCCAAATCCACTACCTGACATCTCTCATGGCTCACCTGAACCAGAAACAAGCAAGCAAGGAATTTCTGGGAAATGAAGCTCAGCCTAACAAAGCTACATGCCACCACAGCATGTTTGCTGGCTCACAGAAGCCAGGAAGACCCGGTAGGGAGGTGTTAGAAGTCACTCGAGTAAGCCTGGACATCTCAGATGGCTTGGGAAAGCGCAGCACGCATCCCAGATGAAAACATGCAAATTTGCTTCTCAGATGATGCTCTAAAGGTCATGGGATTTGGAGTCAGAAAGGCTGGCTTGAAGTTTCAGTTCTTCCCCCTGTGTTACCTGGGAATCATTTATCCGGTGCTTTCTCTCCCTGAGACTAAGACTAGGCATCTGTACGATGAGGATAACTATAGCTGGGGAATGGTAGGCAGACGTGCGTGATACACACGTGAGTCTCTGTTGTTGTTTTTCCTCTGAGACACTGAAATAAAATCTACCCTGCTTCGCTTTGCTTTGTGATGATCGAGTAAGCACTTCTTTTGCAGAGATCATTGACAGGTGCCTGCTTTCACAAACTCATCTTTTCTTCACCGGCTCACTGGCAGAAATCAGAAACTCAAATTCTAAATTCCCATGCAGGAAGTCAAGGAGGAGGTACAGGCAAGGTAGGCTGTTAGCAAGGCATTTACCAATATGTAAAGGGATTTAAACACAGCACGCATTTCCACCCAATAAAGCACAGATGATTTGTGCTTTATTTGTATCTTTATTTCCAAACTATACTTTAGTTGTCCACATTTAAATTACAAAGCTCCTTGGGGCAGAGAGACAAATGCCTAGAATGTCTCCTGGCATAAAACAACATCTCCGAGACCTTTTTTTAAAGATTTATTATTTAATTATTTGAAAGGCAGAGTGCAGAGTTGGAGGGAGAGGGAGAGGGAGAGGAAGGGAGAGGGAGGGAGAAGAGGAGGGAGAGGGGGAGGGAGAGGGGGAGGGAGAGGGGGAGGGAGAGGGGGAGGGAGAGGGGGAGGGAGAGGGGGAGGGAGAGCGATCTAGTTAAAAGAAAGTTGCATTTATAGTCTATCTAGAAAGAGTTAATTTTTAATAAAACGGTTTGCTACCCTCCTCAGGGATTTACATGTGGAATCTTTTTTTTTTTTTAACTTTTATTTAATGAATATAGATTTCCAAAGTACAGCTTATGGATTACATTGACCCCCCGCCCCGGAATCTTTTCTTGTAACTCCTCCCCCAGGAAAGGCCATATGAGTAGAAACAGCAGAGTTAAGCCAGAAAGACAGGGACTCAGACTGGGAGCCCCGGCCTCCAAAGTGCGGGAAATACTCATCAGTGTCTGTAATATGTTTCATTTCGTTTCGTTTCTTTTCTTTTCGTTTCTTTTCTTTTCTTTTCTTTTCTTTTTTTTTCAAGCAGAGTTAGTGAGAGAGAGAGACAGAGAGAAAGGTCTTCCTTCCGTTGGTTCACCCCCCCCCCCCCCGAAATGGCCACTAAGGCTGGCGCGCTGTGCCCATCTGAAGTCAGGAGCCAGGTGCTTCTCCTGGTCTCCCATGTGGGTGCAGTGCCCAAGCACTTGGGCCATCCTCCACTGCCCTCCTGGGCCACAGCAGAGAGCTGGCCTGGAAGAGGGGCAACCAGGACAGAATCTGGCGCCCCAATCGGGACTAGAACCCGGGGTGCCGGTGCCGCAGACGGAGGATTAGCCAAGTGAGCCCTGGCACCGGCTGTAATATGTTTTTTTGCTTTTTTGTTTGTTTGTTTGTTTGTTTTTGTTTTTGTTTTTGACAGGCAGAGTGGACAGTGAGAGAGACAGACAGACAGAAAGGTCTTCTTTTGCCGTTGGTTCACCCTCCAATGGCCGCCGCGCACCGCGCTGATCTGATGGCAGGAGCCAGGTACTTACCTGGTCTCCCATGGGGTGCAGGGCCCAAGCACTTGGACCATCCTCCACTGCACTCCCGGGCCACAGCAGAGAGCTGGCCTGGAAGAGGGGCAACCGGGACAGAATCCGGCGCCCCGACCGGGACTAGAACCTGGTGTGCTGGCGCTGCAAGGCAGAGGATTAGCCTATTGAGCTGCGGCGCCGGCTTGTAATATGTTTTCATAGTAGCATCACCTGACCCAGACACACAGTGATACAGGGTTCCAGATCTGACATTTTGGCCAGATGAGATTTTTGAGTCCCTGCAAGTCTCTGTGCCTCCCTTTCCTCAGCTGTCTCATAAGGATACCATCGGGCTTACCTCATTGAAGAGGCTGCCCCTGACACGTGGTAAACACTCACTTGGAGGTGTTTGTCCTGGCATGATGGAACACCGTATTCATGAGATGCCTGCATTTGAGTAACCTATAATTTAGAGCAGGTACCTAAAACTTCATGTTTGTTTTTGAGTTACTTGTTTCTGATTTCTACATAACATCATTTTAAATTTCCTCACAGAAGAAAACAAAAAGACCCCCTAGTTGAATTGAAGGTAACTCTGACATCTACTAAGTGGCATCCAGACTCTGAGGAAATATAGTTTTCACTCCCATACTGCTTTGCTGCTGCTCTTGATACAAAACATGTTTAGTCTCTGGTAGGGTTGCAAGGATGTTTATGACAAAGAAAATGCAAATCTTTTGCATGTGGCCTTGAGTTCTCCAGGGAAGTGTGCCCTTGAAACCTTACAAATCAGTAATCCATAGGCAGTGTTCAGAGCAAAAGGCACCAGACTCCTGGCTTCCATGTGATGGAAGAAGTTGTACAGATGTAGGTCACAGGTTTAAAGGTTAAGAGGAGTACCACTTCATCAGGGGAAAATCCTGATAATTCTTTCTATGTTCAATAGAATATATTGAACTATGGGTTTTGTAGGGCTGCATAATTACATTTTGTCACAAAGGAAAAGTTACAGTCATAGTAAAATATTGAAACACACACTTCTACCTGTCTCAGTGGGTCTGCCTTTCAAATAAAAATGAGTTAACACACATGCAAAGAATGGGATGGGCATCATGACACATACTTGCATCCTCTATTGGAGCCAGTTTGTGTCCCCACTGCTCCACTTCTAAACCAGCTTTCTGCTAATACATCATGGGAGATAGCAGATGAGGGTGCACGTACTTGTGTCTATGCTACTCATGTGGGAGATACAGATGGAGTTTCTGGCTCCTCATTCAGCCTGGTCCAGACAAGTTATTGCAGATATTTGGGGAGTGAACTGGAAGATGGTTGATCTCTTTTCCTCTTTGCCTTTCAAATAACAGTAAATGAATAAACTTTAGTAACATAAAAAATCTGTACTTTATGCTCAATTTTGCCTAAAACAGTTCTAAGAAATGGTCTATATTTTAAAAAATATAATTTCTTAACAAATAAATATAATTACAAACCTTGATCATAAGTAACATGCTAGGTATAGTGTAAGTTCTCTCCAAACTGGTTACACAGTACTTCCCTTCATTAGGAAAAATGGCACAGAAAGCACCACACACACACACACACACACACACATATCATCCATTCAGATCTGTGGGTTCTGCATGCAAATTTAACCAGCAGTGGATCAAAACATTTTGAGGAGCTGGTGTTGTGACATAGCTGGTTCAGCTGTTTGTTTTGATGCTGGTATCCCCTATGGAGCATAATTTAAGTCCAGGCTGCACCGCCTCTGATCCAGCTCTTTGCAAATGCACCTGAGAAAGCAGTGGAAGACTATCCAAATGCTTGGGCCTCTGCCACACACATGGGAGACCTGGATGGAGTTCCAGGTTCCTGGCTTCAGCCTGGTCTAGTCTCAGGTGTTGCAGCCATTAGAGGAGTGAACCAGCCGATGGAAGATCTGTTTCTCTCTTTGCCTCTCCCTCACATTGTCACTCTGCCTTTCAAATAGAATAAATCTTTAAAAACATTTAAAAAGATGTAAGGAAATGCTCTATCATTATTCTTGGATTTTAGTATTTGTGCGGGGCATGGGGTGAGTCCTAGAACCAATGCCTCAGCTGCTACCATGGGAGACCAGTAATGTACCTGTCACTGGCTCAGGAAGGTGCCATTTGTGATACCAATCAAAATACCGAAGACATTCTTCTCAGATCTGGAAAAAATCATGCTGAAATTCATATGGAGACACAGGAGACCTCAAAAAACAAAGCCGGAGGCATCACAATACCAGATTTCAGGTCATACTACAGGATAGTTATAATCAAAACAGCATGGTACTGGTACAGAAACAGATGGATAGACCAATGGAACAGAATAGAAACACGAGAAATCAATCCAAACATCTACAGCCAACTTATATTTGATCAAGGATCCAAAACCAATCCCTGGAGTAAGGATAGTCTGTTCAATAAATGGTGCTAGGAAAATTGGATTTCCATGTGCAGAATCATGAAGCAAGATGCCTACCTTTCACCTTACACAAAAATCCACTCAACATGGATTAAAGACTTAAATCTACGACCCGAACCATCAGATTATTAGAGAGCATTGGAAAAACCCTGCAAGATATAGGTACTGGCAAAGACTTCTTGGAAAATACCCCAGAAGCCCAGGCAGTCAAAGCCAAAATTAACATTTGGGATTGCATCAAATTGAGAAGTTTCTGTACTTCAAAAGAAACAGGAAAGTGAAGAGGCAACCAACAGAATGGGAGAAAATATTTGCAAACTATGCAAATATGCAACAGATAAAGGGTTAATAACCAGAATCTACAAAGAGATCAAGAAACTCCACAACATCAAAACAAACAACCCACTTAAGAGATGGCCCAAGGACCTCAATAGACATTTTTCAAAAGAGGAAATCCAAATGGCCAACAGACACATGAAAAAATGTTCAAGATCACTAGCAATCAGGGAAATGCAAAACAAAACCACAATGAGGTTTCACCTCACCCCGGTTAGAATGGCTCACATTCAGAAATCTACCAACAATAGATGCTGGCGAGGATGTGGGGAAAAAGGGACACTAACCCACTGTTGGTGGGAATGCAAACTGGTAAGGCCACTATGGAAGTCAGTCTGGAGATTGCTCAGAAACCTGAATATAACCCTACCATACAACCCAGCCATCCCACTCCTTGGAGTTTACCTAAAGGAAATGAAATTGGCAAACAATAAAGCTGTCTGCACATTAATGTTTATTGCAGCTCAATTCACAATAGCTAAGACCTGGAACCAACCTAAATGCTTATCAACAGTAGACTGGATAAAGAAATTATGGGACATGTACTCTATAGAATACTATACAGCAGTCAAAAACAGTGAAACCTGGTCATTTGCAACAAGATGGAGGAACCTGGAAAACATCATGCTGAGTGAACTAAGCCAGTCCCAAAGGGACAAATATCATATGTTCTCCCTGATCAGCGACAAATAACTGAGCACCTGAAAGGAAACCTGTTGAAGTGAAATGGACACTATGAGAAACAGTGACCTGATCAGCTCTTGTCCTGACTGTTGATGTACAATGTCATACTTTATCCATTTTAGTATTTTTTTTTGTTCTAGTACTATTGGTTGAACTCTGTAATTAACACACAATTATTCTTAGGTGTTTAAATTTTAACTGAAAAGTGATCCCTGTTAGGAATTTGGAAAACATTATGCTGAGTGAAATAAGCCCATCCCAAAGGGACAAGTATCATATGTTCTCCCTGATCGGTGACAACTAACCAAGCACCAAAAAGGAAATCTGTTAAAGTGAAATGAACACTATGAGAGATGGTGACTTGATCAGCCCTTGCCCTGACTGTTGATGAACAACTTAATACATTATCCCTCTTAGTATTTTTTTTTGTTTGTTCTACTTAATACTTTTGGTTGAATACTGTAATCAATACACAGTTATTCTTAAGTGTTGAAACTTAACTGAAAAGCGATCACTGTTAAATATAAGAGTGGGAATAAGAGAGGGAAGACATGTGCAATTTGGGACATGCTCAGGCTGACTTGCCACAAACGGTAGTGTTAGAAACATACCAGGGGATTCCAATTCAATCCCATCAAGGTGGCATGTACCAATGTCATCTCACTAGTCCAAGTGATCAATTTCTGTTCATAATTGATCATAATGATAGGACTAAGAGTCAAAGGGATCACATAAACAAGACTAGTGTCTGCAAATACTAACTGATAGAATAAAAAAGAGAATGATCCAACATGGGAAGCGGGATATACAGCAGACCCATAGAATGGCAGATGTCCTAAATAGCACTCTGGCCTCAGGATCAGCCCTTAAAGCATGCGGATCCAGCTGAAAAGCCCCTGAGAGTATTTCAGGCATGGAAAGCCAAGACACTCTGGCAAACAAACAAACAAAAAACAAACAAACAAACAAAAAAACCTAAATGAAAGACCTCTGTGAGTGAGATCCCAGTGGAAAGAACAGGTCATCAAAGAAGGAGGTACCTTTCTCTGAAGGGAAGAGAGAACTTCCACTCTTACTACGACCTTGTCTAAATATGATCAGAGTCGGTGAACTCAAAAGGCTTCCATAGCCTTGGCAACTCATGACAAGTTCCTAGGGTGATTACTTATGCCATAAACAAGAGTGTCAATTTGTTAAGTCAACAACAGGAGTCACTGTGTACTTACTCCTCATGTAGGATCTCTGTCCTTAATGTGCTGTACATTGTGATTTAATGCTATAACTAGTACTCAAACAGTATTTTTCACTTTGTGTTTCTATGTGGGTGCAAACTGTTGAAGTCTTTACTTAATATATGCTAAACTGATATTCTGTATATAAAGAGAATCGAAAATGAATCTTGATGTGAATGGAAGGGGAGAGGGAGTGGGAAAGGGGAGGGTTGCGGGTGGGAGGGAAGTTATGGGGGGGGAAGCCATTGTAATCCATAAGCTGTACTTTGGAAATTTATATTCATTAAATAAAAGTTAAAAAAAGTTCATTAAACAATTGTTTCTTATGATAAAGCTTGAGAAATACTATGAATGGTATAGATTTTGGGAGGGATGGCAGACCAGTGAGAGCAAAGTGCTTTAGTCTCGCAAAGTTTCAGCTCTTTTCGATTAATTTGGACCTGAAATTACTTCCAAAGAGCTGTTCCTGTTACTTAACACCCAGGGGTGCAGACTCACCAGCTCTGTGGATTTCCTAGGATTGATTGCTGGTGATAGCACATCAAGTTATTTGCTAATGTTAATTCTTTGGACCAGATCTGAGCCTCTGCTTTAAATTGAGGACTGCATATGGTATTTCTACTCCTACCAGCAGTCCTAAAGGTAAGAATTTGCATCATTACGTTTCCTCGTGGTTTATTTTACCAGAAAAAAAATTCACAGAGGGGAGAGAAAAGTCAAACACATAGGCTTCAGGAAGAATAAAAACCAAAGCGATTTTGGAAATTTAGAAGAAAGAAGCAATGAGCAATTTGTTCAGTCTCCAATTGTTTTTGCCTCAAGTCCTACAAATGCTGGTGGTATGGATGGGGTGTCTGATTGTGCTGGTTGGAGACACTGTTTACCCTTAGGGTGCCTTCATTGGCAGTCCCTAAGAGTGCATGACATGGGGAAGGTGTTCTCTGTGGTGGGAAATGAGGGACACTAACCAAAAGAGACAAGGAGCAAGTACTATGAAGGCAAAGATCAAAAGCATTGAACTGTACTAAATTGGCCTTAAGCAACTCCTGTACTTGATTGATGAGTTGGCCCAAAGAGAATCTCTGTATGTCATGACCTACAGCCTAACTCGATGTGGAAGCAACTTGTAACCTACAGGTATGCTTTTGTAGCTAAGCAGCTGAGCTTCAGCCAATCCCAGGCTGAAGGCTACTAAATCATGCCCAAATAAGGCAAATGTCAAAGTGCACCTTTCAGGTAATTTTTGTATGACATTCCCTGTCTTCCTGTGATATGGGATAAGTAAGGAGGGAGTTAGGTCTAGGTGAGCTGGAATTTTTGTCAGTCCTGTCATGATTTATTTATTCCTTCACCTGTCAATCTAATATTCCCACATTTCTAGCATGCACCTGTGTCTCACCTGGCACCAGGAAGGAGGATATGACATTATGACCACATGGAAGTTAAATTTTACATGAAAGTGCCATAAAAATTCTAGAAAGCTCCTCACATGCTAAGAACACACCCTGTTTGCTTATTCAATTAAGGTACCACCTCCTATCTTATAAAAGACTAAGAAATGAGAGAGAAGCCTCTTTTGCCGCTGACTATGCTTAAGGTACTACTTGAGCGTCCTCCCTGGCTTTCTCTCTCCCCTCATAGTATCCCTCAGTGTGGGATGACCCACACTCACATGTGAATGTATGTTCAGTCTTTGACTGTTAAGTAAATCCTGTTCTCACTTGTGCACTGTTCTATGCCTCCACTTTGAATTCTTTGTGTTTGTGTAGGGGTGGTGGTGGAGCAAGAGTTTGGAGTGAAGATTAAGGTACCTAGACCCATGTCAAAATTGGCGAGCCAGCCAGGAGGAGTAATTACAGTAGAATTGTAACTGTAAGGACAGTGATTAGTGAGTGAATACCCTCTTTCTCTTTTGGCCTTTTCTTCCTCCCTGCAAGCTATGCCCTTTACTGTGGGTGGACCTTTAAGATGCAAATATGGATACTTATGTTCTTTGTCCTGGCTCAGAGAGAGCTCCCAATGGATGGGAGATAGGAAATTTTGACCAATTCATGGGCATGGCCGCTTACAATTTGCCACTCACCTGGAATATGCAAGTGCCCACCATCTGTTGCACTATTTTCAGAGATAGTGTGCACTGCAGGAGAAGGTAGCTACTAGTGGTGAGCTGCAGCTGCCAGGTTCCATGACACTGACTTAAGTCTTGTTTCTAGAATTTATTTTCTTGGCTCCTCTTCTCTGCTCCCTGCACACAGGATCAAAATTACAGTGCAGTGGGAGAGGGAGGAGCCAGCTCCTGTTAGCTGGTTACCATACCTGGCTACTGGTAAAGGAACTTCTGACCACTTATAGCTGCCAAGGTAGGGCTTCCTGCTTTAGTGGAAGATGGGTGGTCACTGCCCCAGACCCTCAGAGTACAGGCCAGTTGGTTGGCATCTGACATGTTTGAAAGGTGGGGCACCACTCTCTCATCAGGTTGGTTAGCCAATTCGTAGCTTGGTTGGATCAAAAGCACCACAGTCTGATGGATAATGATTCCATAGGCAACAGCTGCAGCTTCTTGCATGAAGGCTAGGCTGTGATGAAGCAGATGTAAAAGCACCCGACTCACAGCTCCTGGCTATGGATGTGGCTTCTGCTGGCCTGCTGGGGCATGATATGTCACTGCAAGGGTCAGCTTCTAGAACTTTGAACACTGGTTTTCTTAAGCTGCAGCATCCAAAGATGTTTGTATACGGGTCTCCTCTCTGGCATTTAAATATACTTGGGCACTGGTATTACCCAGGGATATAGACTTCAGGCATGGGTTCAATGCCTTCTTTGGCCTCTTTGTAGCCCTAGACATGTGAGTGTGCCCTGGAGGTTAAAAACCCTAGGTATGGTGGCACAAACCCCTAACTATAATAAGGAGGCTAGAGCAATGCTATAATCTTGGGACATATAAATCTCAGGCATGGGCTAAATACCTTCTCCGGTCCACTTGGGGCCTTAGGTACAGTGGTACCCCCTACAGGTCAAAAGCCCTATATGTAGTGGTAGAAGCCCCTAAATATAATTCGGGAGTGCTGGGCAGTTTCCTTGGATCTGGGAGGATAACCCCAGGTCTAGATCAACCTACAGGGAGCACTGAAGATGGCTGGGCAATAGATCTACAGGGAGCCCCAACTTATGGTACAGAAAGGAAATAGGGAAGCCAGTTCTCACTTAATACATGGGTTGAAACCAAATTCTGGAACCTAATTGGGCTCATATGGAGCCATTTCTACCTTTGTCTTCCTTAGTTACTGAGGGACTTTCAGCTATGAATAATTTTGCATCCACTCCCATGGACTCACCCTATGGTTCATGCTTAATAATTGGAAAACTCAAGCTAAATGGTGTAATTAAGAAGATGCTTGTTTTCCTTTGCAGTACTGTCTGGTAAAAATGCAAGCTAGAAGATAGAGATTACTGACCTGTAAATGAAGCTCATATCTCACAACTTGACTTCTGTAGTAGGCAGAAAAAAGAGTCAGGAATTTTTTATTGTACATAACTTTATGGTATTGTAGCAGTACTTTATTTATGAAAAGAATAGTGGTCATATGAGACAACACCTTTTATTCCTGTAGCAAGGAGAGGAACATACCCAGGTGAAGATTGGCAGACAGATTCTACCAAGATGCCCTTAGCAAATAGTCATAGATATCTATTGATCTTTATTGATACTCTCATAAGGTGCATAGAGGCTTTTCCAACCCAAACAGAAAACACACGAAAGTGTCTAAACCCGGGCCAGCGCCGCGGCTCACTAGGCTAATCCTCCGCCTAGCGGCGCCGGCACACCGGGTTCTAGTCCCGGTCAGGGCGCCGGATTCTGTCCCGGTTGCCCCTCTTCCAGGCCAGCTCTCTGCTGTGGCCAGGGAGTGCAGTGGAGGATGGCCCAAGTGCTTGGGCCCTGCACCCCATGGGAGACCAGGAAAAGCACCTGGCTCCTGGCTCCTGCCATCGGATCAGCGTGGTGCGCCGGCCGCAGCGCGCTGGCCGCGGCGGCCATTGGAGGGTGAACCAACGGCAAAGGAAGACCTTTCTCTCTGTCTCTCTCTCTCACTGTCCACTCTGCCTGTAAAAAAAAAAAAGTGTCTAAACCCCCACTAAAGGAAATAATTCCTCGTTTGGGCTTCCTCAGATCACCCCAAAGTGACAGTTGAGCCTCTTTTGTGTCTAAAGTAACTCAGTTGATGGCAGCCACTTTAGGGATCTTTCATCATCTCTGTGCCTTCTAGAGATTCCAGTCTTACGTAAGTTGAAAAATCTAAGCATACTCTTAAAACAACTCTGACTAAGCTTTTCTAGGAGGCCTCAGAATCATGGCTTAAGCTATTGCCTATTACAGTCCTCAAGATGAAGATGAACCATATTTGATTCAGAAAGCTACCTGGGTCTGGAAGCTTTTAATTTCCCAAATAAACTTTGTTAACTGTAATTGTTTTCAGTTTCTCTTTTACCGTGTCTTCTTTACTATCACTCTAACTTTAGAGGTGAGGAAATTTGTCAAATATGTGTAGCTAAATGCCAAAGCACATGTCTACATGACAACTCTGAGATTTGAACTCAGGTCTTTCTCATCACCAAACACCTCCTTTATCCATCTCTTCCTGTGTCAATTCCCTGTGATTGTGCTGAGCATAATAGCACATGATGGTGTGCACATCCCAGAAGATTCTTGTGCCTATGTTTACAAACCTTTTGAACTTTTCTGGGGGAAGGTGTAGTTTCTAGTTTCACCTCCTTTTGTGCAGTTATGCTTTTAGCTTTGACCACCTCAGTTTTTGCTTAGTTCAGTACATTCTACAGAATCACTTCCCAATATGAATAGTTTGGGAAGAATTGATAAATCCTCCAGGCTGAGGTGGGGAAAGTATGTCAAGCACAGTGTAGGTATCAATCAAACACAGAAGGAGCCTGGCCATGTTTCAGTGTTCACTGCAGAGAAGGGGTGATTTAGCTCATCCATGCTTCTCCCTTTGCCTTATTTTCCTTTCTGTTTTCTGCTTCCCATTCTAGCAGTCTTTCCGTCTCTGAAAATAATAGTTCCAAATAACCCAGTGGTATGTTGTGTCACTAGCCAAAAACACCAAGGGTAGCTATGCAGGAGAGTGAAGTATAATTTTGAAGTTTAAATTAGTGATCTGGGCATGTTTCAGGAACTGGCAGTTGTGGGGTACACACTTAAGTTAATTTCTTACCCAGTAGTAAGCATCAAAGATGTGAGTTGTAGATTTATCAACTTTTAAAATGTACCTGGACTCATGACTCAAGAGAAAAAATGCTATTATACTATTAAATGGCAAACAGTTTTCAAAATGCTAAAAATTTCCTGTTGATAAGTTTATTTAACTATAGTTAATTCTATTTGAAAATTACTCAAAAGGCTTGTTTGGTTATACTGATCATTTAGTCACGAGTTTGATCTAGGGATTAAATTTCTCTTACTAGAAGATAGATAGATAGGATAGACAGATAGGACAGGGCCTTGCATATGAAAAGTACTCAGTACATGCTTGCTTCATTCCCTTTGTGAAAGGGAGTAAACTTTGATCGTTTTTCAGATATTCATATACTTTACATTCTCATTCGCTTACAGTTTCCTGAAGATTTTCAGGGGCCAAACACCTGTCACGCTCCTTCGTGCTTTCTGTTGTCTCCCAATGCCTTGCTACTCTAAGTATGGTCATGGACTAGCAGCAGTGCAGCGGCAGCAGCACTAAAGTGCTTGTGAGAACTAGAGAATCTGTGGAGCCAGCCCAGATCCCCTGAGTCAGAATCAGATCACAAAATAATTTGTGTTCGAACTGAAGCTGGAGAAGCAATGACTTGCTGGATCAGGTTCCAATTCCTAATTATGGAATAGTATATTGCTGCTGACTCTTTTACTTCACCTCCCTCCATTCCCCTTCTTGGAGTTTGAACTGAAGTTCCCCAGATACACAAAGCTTTTTCCTATCTCTGGGTTTCTCCTACTCTGTTCTCTTTGTTTGGGATCTATTTCTCCACTGTAGTCAGGTTAATGTCTAATCTTTCTTTAAGACATACATGCCTGCCTTTCTTCATTCATGCATTTATTCATTTACTCTCCATATATTTATTGAGTGGCTCCTATATACCAAGTACTGCACTACATACCTACTCATAGCCCTATTGAGATGGGTGGCCCACATTTCTGCTTTCTAATGTACTCAGTGTAACCCTACCATTGATTTATTATGCGTTTTTTGCCTGTACTGTTGACACTGACCATAATGAGCAGAAAGTGTGCCATAATTCTGATCTTTGCTCTGCTTCACATTCTCCTGGTCTTCAGGAGATGCTCAGCAGTGGTTTGGTGGAATGGGAAGGTGAGAAGGTCATGAGGAGGTGAGGTCATGCCAAGATGGCCACTGACAACAGAAACTGCCTGGCAACAGGCTGTGATTGGATGGCTTCAGAAACCACAAGACAACAGAGCCTGACTGACAACAGGCTGTGATTGGATGGTTTCAGAAACTGCCTGACAACAGAGCCTGACTGGCAACAGGCTGTGATTGGATGGCTTTGGAAACTGCCTGGCAACAGGCTGTGATTGGTTAGGACATAGACCACCCCTTGACCGGATTGGCTGCCTTGGCTATATAAGCAGCTGTAGCAACTGAAATAAACGAGTCTGCAGGCTGCTCGACTCAGGCCTGCTTCTGCCCAACTCCCGGGGTCTGTGTGGTGACTCTGTGCCTCTTGCCCCCACCACGCTCCTCATCTCAGAAGCAATCAACTTCAACAGTGGTTTGCTGGATTGAACTTAGAGGAGCTAGAACTTTGACCAGGCTCAGAGAAGGTGATCTCAGAAATTATTCTCAAACCCAAAGTGAACATCCTCTTTGCTTTATCTCACCTGCTCTTTGCCTGGGGAGGGGCACTTCTCTCTAATTCACTTAAGAGCTCTGTATTGTCCAGATAACAGGAGTGACATAATCTCATATTCATATATATGCTGAGAAGATTTGCTGTCGTAGGAAGGAAGGCTCAGCACAAAGAGCTGAGAAGGATCCCATTGTAGGAGACACTAATAGAGTGGTGGCAGCAGTCTCTTCTCTAAGTCTTTCCCAGGTGTAAGTACGTTGCTCAGAACTTGAACTGTGTCATCTTGTGAACTACTGACCAAAGTCAAGTTTCCTGTTGGTTCCCCTAGTCCTATAGAGAGATAGACCTGTGGGCAGCTCCAGTGGTGGTGACTATTTGGGGATGCCATCTTTGTGGGTACTGGGAGGGTGTCACAGGTGGTGATAAAACTCAAGATTTGGCTTTGACAGTTGGAGACAATGGAGGGATATTATATAAAGTATTAGGAATAAATGAAATAAATTTAATAGTTCAATGAGAGATGGAAGAATCTACATAAATCAAAGACCACAGAGCTAATATGCCTGAGTCCACAACCCCAGTTCTGTATACTAGGAGTTAATGTTATCTAGGGCAAATTGTTACATTCTCTGTGTTGTGGACTATGCTAGCAAAATGGAAATAACAATGCTGTCTACTTTATGCATGTTAAGTGAACCACTGTTCATGTAATACTTGAAATATTGCTTGATAGGAGCACTATAGGAGGATGATTCAAAAGTTTGTGGAAAATAGCATTGAAATGTAATTTTATCTTGATGCAAAAAAATTTTGCAATCCATGCATACTTGTATTTTTCAACAAATATAAAATCTGCAACTGCTTGAAAATAAAATTCAACACCTCATTCTCTTTTGGTCATTGTAACCTTCACAGTAGTATTTGAAATACTACAGAGTATTTCCCTGGGTTTACAATAGGAGTGTGTATATCTTTAAATCATTGAGCAAAGCCTTAAAAATGAGCCAAAGGGAAGCAGCTGCTTTGCTTTTGAAGAAGATTTGCCAACCTCACATAGTTAAATTTAATGGCTGGGTATTTTAAACCCTGGAGAACAATGTAATTTGTGTCATTACTGGTACAAAGGACTACTCTTTGGTGAATGCTTCATTTTGGCTGCCTAAAAACCTAACTTGAATAAAGGAAGCAAAAACAAACACAAATTCAGTAATGGAAAAACTCTAATTAAGCTTTGGGTTAAGACTGTCCAGTCCTGCCATATCTTCACAAAACAGAATAAAAATAAGTGACACCTGCACAGTTATTTTTCTCAGCAAATAAATTAATTTTAAGTGATATTTGGTGGAGGACTACATATGATTCTAGGAAGTGAGAGAGTGGGTAGAGAAGAGTGGGCTGGAAACCAGTGTCCATATGTCTACTGTGTTCCACTTACAGTGTCTTTTCTAATTCTCCCCAAGCTCTGCATAGGAGATGTTTTCCTTGTTAATGAGGGTACACACCGGGGCTCAAAGAGGATAAGGTAACTTAGTTATACAACTAAGAATTTACACAACTAGAATTTGACTCTATGTCTTGAAAACCTATGTCTGCTTCAAAGTTTTTGTTTTTCAATGGGGACAAAGCAAGGCTATTTGACTCTATTCCATAAAGTTGCTTGGAACCAAGTAGTAAAAGCTTGTGAAGTTCAAATATATCTGACATTTTACTTTTCCTCATAAGAGATTTTGCTTCAAAATAGTCTCTGCATTTTGGGAGCAATCTTTGATGATGATGATGATGACAAACAGTGAAAATGATGAAGACTACATTGAAGAGAAGACAATGGCAATCAACTGATTGCTTCATCATGATTTGGAAGCCTTGATTTCCATGTGTTAGTGCAAGAAATTCCACCTACTTGGCAGAAATTGAAGTCTTGTGATAGAAAGAGATAGTGATGATAAAGTTCTGTCCACTCATAAGGGGATGGAGGTTTGTAGTCCATCTATAAAAGACAAGTGACTCAGCACAGCTGAAAAGGTCTTATTTGAGTGTGTGTTCTTTGTGATGCATGAATTTCCTGTTACTATCACTGAGTCAAGAAATCACATCCTTCACAGAAGGCAGGAGATAATTTCATTTCTCTTCTTGACAGTTAGCCATAAATCTAGGCTGAAAATCAATTGCAGAGCACTTCTCTTTTGCTTTTGTTGTTGAATGGGACATCACGTGTTTGAGTTTAGAAAGGGCTTGACCATACCTGTGAGAAAAGATCTTGGACCTCATCATAGAGTGATCTTTGGATTTCATGCTGCATCTTCCTACATTATCTACTTCATCACTACTCTGATGGAACCAGAGAGACTCATGCAATATGGAAATGAGAAGAGCTATATGTTCAGAAACTCTGGATTGTAGTCTGGTCTGAACATGTTCCACCTGTTCTGTGACTGAGAAAATTATTGAGAAAATATGTAAATTAATGTATTTGAAAATACCATTTTAAACTGTAAAACCATTACATAATGTTTGTTGTTTATCGTGTATTTTTCATTTTTTTTTAATTTTCTAGAAAAGATTATTTACTTGAGAGGCAGTTACAGACAGAGAAAGGGAGAGACAGAGAGGTCTTCCATCTGCTTGTTCACTCCCCCAGATGGTTGCAGTGGCCAGATCTGTGCCAATCTGAAGCCAGGAGCCGGGAGTTTCTTCCAGGTTTCCCATACGGGTCAGGGGCCCAAGCACTGGGGCCATCTTCTAGTGGTTTTTAGGCCATCACCAGGGAGCTGAATCTGAAGTGGAGCAGCTGGGACTTGAACTGGCACCACATGGGATGCTGGTACTGCAGGTGGCTGCTTAACCTACTATTGTGGGGAGCAACTCAGACTAGACTGTTACTCGAATTAAGACTTATTCTATGCATCTGCTCTCCCACAATATGGCGCTGAGAAGGGAGTAACAACTTCTACGCAGCTGCCTCTCGCCAACTTGAGTGATGACCTGCAGGAGCTGATCCTGCTCCTGATTGGAGGAGAGCAGCATACTCGGCGTGTGGGTAGCAGAGTTGGGATTGGTGGAAGAGGACTATAAAGGAGGAGAGAGACAACATGCACCGGGAACATCTATCTGAAGGAACACCTGTGCAGTCCCCGAGAGAGCCGGCCGGCGGTGTGCCGCTCCCCCGCGGAAGTGGGGAAAGTGGCAGGGGAACCGCCCTTCCACGGAGGTGGAAGGGATGGTAGCCAACCCGGGAAGAACCAGCAGCAAACCCGGGGAGGGCCGAGCAGACAAAAGAACAGCGCAGGGTCCTGTGTCGTTCCTCCACGAAGAGGGGGAGCGACATAATGGTGCTGTGACTCGGATATGAAGCCTAGGCAGGGTTTAGTGTCATTCCTGCACGAAGAGGGGGAGCGACATACTATACCACAGCACTGGCCACCTTCATCATTTCTGACATTCCTTTTTTTTTTTTTAAGAAACCTTTTATTTAATGAATACAAATTTCATAAGTACAATTTTAGGAATATACTAATTCTTTCCAACATACCACTGCAATCCCCACTCCTACTCTACTTCCTCCCTCTCCTGTTCCCAGTCCCATTCTCCATTAGGATTTGTTTTCAATTACCTTTATACACAGAAGACCAACTCTGTACTAGGTAAAGATTTCAACAATTTGCACACACACAAGATATAAACAACTGAGAACAAGTTTTGCCACGTCCTTTTCCTACCAGTTTCCCCAAGCTTCTCCAAACATCTAGGAAAGCAATGGAAGTTTCTTGGATAAATTAGATCTCTCTATCGCAAATTCCATGAAAGTTGTATTGGTTAGTTGGAAATGAGTTTGTTGAATTTGCTTCAGCACACATTTTTTTCTGGGGATAAAAAATGAGAAGTATGGTAGTTTACTCTGGAGGAGTTCAATCACACAACTACATGGACAAGTGGTGTCATCATTTGGCTTTTTTTCTACTTTCTATCTCCAGTGAATCCTCCCAATTTCTATGCTACTGCAAATTTGCTTTTTCCTCATGCCTCCTTTCCCATTTCCTCACATATACTCTCAACAAATGCCTTCTCTTCCTACTGCTTATTGAAAATAGAAATCTACAGATAAATCTCTAAACTTCAAAATACTAAATCCACAAAATGTCCTAAAAATATAATGAACAGATCCTTTCTTCATCTGAGGTTCTGGATCCCATTCCTTCCTTCCTTACCAAAGAATCTCATTGTATCAATTATGTTTTCTCTCACTCTTGTCCTTAATCCTCCAGTCTGCTTGAGAGATCATCTCCATCAACATCCAGTCATCTGAAGGGAAAAACAGTCCGGGAAATCATTCCTTTGACAGTACAATCCCTTGCAGCTGCTGCCTTAGCTCTCTCCATTTCTTCTAGCCAAATTTCTTGAAAGGGTTGCTTCTCTCCTATCTCTGCTTTGTGCCACACACCCACACACACCACAGTGCTCTGCTGTTTGGCTTCTGTTTGTAACACTTCACTAAAACTGCTCCTGCTTGGGTCACTGATGGTTTTGCTGATAATTTCCTTTGGATTTTTCAGGTCTTTATCTTAGTTTATCCTCAGCAACTTTTGGCAGTCACCCACTTCATTTATTTATTTATTTATTTATTTATTTATTTTTTGACAGGCGGAGTTAGAGACAGAGAGAGAAAGAAAGGTCTTCCTTCCGTTGGTTCACTCCCTTGATGGCTGCTATGGCTGGCACTGTGCCGATCCAAAGCCAGGAGCCGAGTGCTTCCTCCCGGTCTCCCATGTGGGTGCAGGGACCCAAGCACTTGGGGCATCCTCCACTGCCCTCCTAGGCCACAGCAGAGAGCTGGACTGGAAGAGGAGCAACCAGGACTAGTACCCAGTGCCCCAACCGGGACTAGAACGCTGGGGTGCCAGCGCTGCAGGCAGAGGATTATCCAAATGAGCCATGGCACCGGCCAATCACCTGTCGCTCCCCCTCTTCATGGAGGAACGACACAGGACCCTGCGCTGTTCTTTTGTCTGCTCGGCCCTCCCCAGGTTTGCTGCTGGTTCTTCCCGGGTTGGCTACCATCCCTTCCACCTCCGTGGAAGGGCGGTTCCCCCTGCCACTTTCCCCACTTCCGCGGGGGAGCGGCACACCGCCGGCCGGCTCTCTCGGGGGCTGCTCAGGTGTTCCTTCAGATAGATGTTCCTCGTGCATGTTGTCTCTCTCCTCCTTTATAGTCCTCTTCCACCAATCCCAACTCTGCTACCCACATGCCGAGTACGCTGCTCTCCTCCAATCAGGAGCAGGATCAGCTCCTGCAGCTCAGTCAATCAAATTGGCAAGAGGCAGCTGTGTAGAAGCTGTTTCCTCCTCTCCCAGCGCCATATTGTGGGAGAGCAGATGCATAGAGTAAGTCTTAATTCGAGTAACAGTCTAGTCCGAGTTGCTCCCCACAATCACCCACTTCTTGAAACAACCCTTTTCCTCTGACACCACATTCTTCTTGTTTGCCTCCTACTGCTACAGCCACCCATTTAATATCCTTAGGGAACTCCCACACTTCCCACATCTCATCTGTACCCTTGGCCCCAATGAATTCTTGTGTCTACCCGAAGTTTCTTCTGAATATCTCCTTTTTTAAATGGCCTGGTAGACTCTACTCAATATTCCTGAAAGCGAACTCAGCATTTTCCCCCTAAACAGTTCCTTCTCTACTCCCAAGTGGAAGCCTAAACACATGTCAGTTCCTTGCGTAAAAACTTCAAGGTTTTCCTGTTATCTGCCAGAAGAAATCCCATGGACGTGCATGTGTTTTCAGATTCACAACCACAACACCCTATGACTCTGTGATCCCTGGACATTTTGACTAAGGATGATGCTCCTGACATTCATTCTCATCCTCTCATTCACTTCTGTGCTTTTGCACAGGCCAGTCCTTCCACCTGAAACATTCTCCCAAAGAACATCTCTGTTCCATTGCAAACTCCTACCTCACCTGTAGGTTTCATTCTAATCATTGTTTCTCCCAGGAATCAATTAGAACTCTTTCTTATTCATACAAAATTTCTCCCTAATAAACAACTTTACAGGAGGATTCCAAGATGGTGGATAGGGAGAGAGCATGCTGCTCTAGTCTAGGGGAAGATAGTTAAAAAAAAAAAAAAGGCAGAGAGAGTGCAGTCTCGGGGAGAGTTACAGAAAAAAACTGCAGATTAGAGGGATACTGTGGATCTACATGGAGGGTGGCACTGAAGCACCCAACAGCCTCAGCAACGGCTTTGGAAAGTGAAGTGAGACCAGACTGCAGCAGCTCAAGCCACTAGTGATAAAGCTGCGGGAAGAATCTGGTGTGAGTGCAGCCTGGAGGTCTGTGGATGACAGTATAACTGCCAACCTAGAGAGAAAAAAGGGAGCATATCTCTCTCTCCCCATCAACCCAGTACCAGCATCTTGTGATTAGCCAAGAGGGAGTGGGCACCATTTTGGACATATGTAACAGTTGAGCCAGCTTATATCCATGTGTCCAGCAACCAGTTGAGAGGAGATGCCTGAATCTGGCTGGGAGAATAGACAGGGGGCTGGGTGCTCATGACTGTGGGAGCCTTGTATGCTGGGACTATTTAAACACTGTGGCAGAGTGGGAGGGTGCAGGGTATGGCTGGGTCTTCAGGCAGTCACTGTGGGCAGCTCCACATGTTTGGGGCTCCCTGATTCTTTGGTGAGGGTCACTGCTATGGGATCTGGTCTCACACTGAGGACTGCACGGATCCTTTTGTGGTTCTTATGGTAGCATGGATGAATATTGTACCAACTGTAGCTAGCACCTAGGCATTGTTCTCCTGGGAGGAGAAGAGGTGAGCATAAGACCGCACCAACAGAGCTGATTAAAGCTCCCCACTGATTAAAAAAATTTACCACACCCAGATTGGGTGTGGCCTTGGACACTCCTCTCACCCTGGAGAACTGAACAGAGCTCCACGGCCAAACCCAGCACATGCTTCTGGGTATTCACTGAAAGAGCAGACACTCCACTAAGCCACAGAGGGATAGTCCAAAGATGAAAGCCATCAAGGGAAAAAAACTGATAAGTATCTCCACAAATGCCTAAAAATAAAAATGTAGCAATTCAAGAACATGAATAAGGAAGACAACATGATGCCCCCAAAGGAACACAATAATGCTTCATTACTAAAATGTGAAGATTAAGAGATTGAAGAAATCCTAGAAATGGAATTGAAAAAATTGATTGTAGGATTACTCAGAAGTAATTAGTAGCAACTTCATGAATTAAAAAAATCTATACATGATATGAATGAAAATTTTCCCATGAAATTGAGATTTTAAGGGAAATCAAAGAGAAATATTAGAAATGAAGAATTCAGTGGGTCAAATAAAAATGCAGTAGAAAGTTTTAATAATAGACTCAGGCAGAATAGAGAATATGTGAGTTAGAAGACAAACCTATAGAAATTTTAGACAAAGGAGAAATTAGAAAACTAAAAAAACAGTGTTGGAGATTTATGAGATACTATCAAACAATCCAACATATGTCTTCAGAGTTTCCTGAAGGCATGGAATGAAACAATGGATTGAAGGCCTTTTTAGTGAAAAAATTACAGAAAATTTCCCTAATTTTGAGAAAGAAAGGGACGTCCAAGTACAAGAAACACATAGAACTTCTGAAAGATGTGACCAGAAAATATCCTCTCTTCTTGAGATTTAGAAAGATTTATTAGAGTCAAAGACCTCCAGCCAGAGCGGCATGGAGGGGGGCTTCCAAGAGAGGAAAAAACCCATAGGACCTGTAGCACTACGGTTTTGAAGTACAATTTTGGAAAAAAAAAAAAGACCTGATTAACAATCCTTTATCCTATCTGGCTTGCTCATGATAAAACAAAATACCATCCAGAAGGGTGGGGTAGGTAACTGAGCTCAGGAAGTTGAAATCACCACTCCCTTGCTATTCTCATGATAAAATTGGAGATTCCTGAGGAAAGAGGGCAGGCATTTTTGGGGAAGGAGGCAAATATTTTACACCCCAGACTCCATTGGGAGCACCCTGACTACCTATTAACCCATCTGACACCTCACATCCCCTGTTAACATGAATATACCCTAACATCTGTTAGGGGGTTCTGGATGATGATTGTCCTGGCTGATCAATGCTGTAAAGGGTTGTCTTTGGGAAGGAGTCAAGACAGGGTTCTAGCAGGAGCTGGCTTCTCAGCAGGAGGTGGATTCTCCAGGGGGATGATGCAGTGCCAGCCTGCAGAAACTGCTTCCGTCGGAGGCTTCATGTGCATGGCCACCTAGAATTTTACTTTTTCAAGTCTGGATAAAATGAATCTAATAAATAGTTTAAAGTCATAGGATCTAAAATCATAGGTTCTAAAACCAAGGACAGTGTCATTGTTAGAGGCCCTAAGATAGGTGAGCAAGTTTTGAAAGGCAAATAGAAACTGACAGGGCTTGAAAATAATCAGGTGGGCTTTAAGGTCTTGCCCTTATGTACCTTTACATGGCGTACATCATAAAGGAGGTACCCTATTGACTTTCATTACTTAGCTGGCCTGGGTGGAGAGCTGGTTTGAAGAGAAGGTAGGTGACATTTCTAAAAGAAAAACATTTTTAGTTTATATACAGTTCTGCCTGCAATGTTGTTGCCCTACTTGGCCATCCCCTTAACAGCAGTGATTACTTTGGAAGCTGGGCCAAGTGAAGGGCTTTTCAACTTAGTGCGAAAAGGTCTGTGGCTCTGACCTGGAGCCCATCGACTCCAGGGCAGGTCCATTTCCAGTGACCCAACTCTTGGCTGCCATAGCTGCTAGGGCTCTTCATAAGCTAACTTTTGCTGAAGCCCTGGCTTTCCACATCCAAAACCAATGCAGTGGATTGGCTTGTTGGGTATCCTTGATCCAGATCACTTTGTAAAGCAGCAATTGATTGGCTTGCAACCTATCTTTACATTGCTCCTGCAGCCTAACTTCCTCTTCTTAAAAGAGACCTGAGGAAACCTTTGAGAGAATGCAAGTCAAGGGGGTGCTCCATCCCTAATATTTGGTGGCCTAAACTAGAAATCTGTAGTCATAAGCATGTTCTGATAGTGGTTTTTTCCTTTGAGGTAGATAATGCCCATGAGCAAAGCTGTGTCAAAATGATGACCACCATATCTATCAAAGTTTAAGTCATTAGTAAAACTCTCTCCCTTTGGTTTAAAAAGAGAGGTTTTTTCTATTTACTGTGCCCATGGCAAAGTAAATCTAGCTGTTGAATCATAATTTAAGCTCTCGTTTTGGCTATACTACAATTACAGAAAAGTGTTAGCCATCCCTTTTATAAGGTCTAAAGATCAAATTGTACATTCTAGAGAGTTCTTCATAATAGAATTATTTGCCTATCTTGAAGAGAATAGAGAAATGAGGGAACAAGTCAGGCTTCACAGATCGATTACTGACAATAACAATATCAAATGAAAACTTAGCAAACAATTTTAACTGCTAAATGACAATTTAGGAAAATATTTACCAGGAAGTCTAATGCCTTCTATAAATTTTAAGGCAAGGGTATATGTATTTGGAAACATTGCTTAAATATCTAATACAAATGTAACTTGTTTAACCAGCAAACCCAAGTACAAACATGTCAACAAAATTTAAAACATCTGGTACAGAGATTTAGGTCACACAAACCAAAGAGGTATCTTTGATTAATTTAGCAGTTTGAATTTGAGTAATATTTTATCTATAAGCCAATTAAAACAGACCTCTTAATACATTTTCCGATGTATAAATGCAGTAGATGCACACATGTAACATAACATACAAGATAGTACAATAAAACAGCTTCAGTAATAGTTTCCTAAAGTCTTTAGCCATTCTTTTTAAATTACCATCAACCAATTAGAATTACTTTCTGTTCTTAGTAATCTGAATTAACCATACTTTTTCTAAGTTGAAACCTGTAGTACATTGTTGGCTTTATCTGCTTACAGAACAGTCCCAGAGTATTGAACACAATAGAGGCCAAGAAAAAAAGAAGTCTTTTGGAATCTAAAGGGACACATTTAAACACAAAACCAACTTCATGAGCAATAAATCTGATTTTTAGGATTTGGAGAATACAAAACTGGATGACAAAGGCTTTAAATAGCCATGTTTAAAATTATAAACTCATTAAGCAATAATAATAGGCACTTGCTTATTCCATGCAGTATTTTTGAAAGCACCTGTAGGGTTTTATAAAGCATATAACCCCTTTAGGCATCTGGGTCTTTTTCATTAAGATAATCATCATGTCTAACACAAGATCATTAGACTTTTTAACTTTTGGGCATTTGTGTCAGTAGCATTTTACATTATCATTACAAAATTTAGCACCACTTCACATCTTGATAATACCTTTAGTATAATCCAAATAGCGTATTAGTTGGTATCTCTACAAGATGAGAGATATATCTCTTGATATTTCCAGAGGCAACTGGAAATATCAAAGTCCGAGAATTTGAAACTTCAATTTTTTTTAATGCCTGTCAGAGATGCAAAGAAGGCTTAAAATATCTGATTGAAATGCGATCCTTTAACATCATGTTATAATAGAGAGCAGATTTGATCATTGATACAAAGTGATTAATCAAATGCTTTAAAATAAACAGAAAATTAAACAACTCATAGCTCTTAATAAAAACTCAGCTATTTTTAAACAATTAGAACTTAACAGAGACATTAAGAGAACACAAGATTACTTCAGCAGAACACAAAATCTGTCTTTGGTCATCCCAAAAATCAAAAATAAAATCTTAAATATGATTTGGAACAATTTTAACAGAGTCAGAACTAGAGAAGAGAAAATAGCTTACTGGAGCTGGCTAGAAAACTTAACAGAGAGTCACCAATTAAAATTATTAAAAGGAGATGCTACAGTTTTTAAATAGATCTTTAACATTATTTCAGAATACTAACATACATGCATTGCACAAACCTCATTGCTTTAACAGAGGATCAGATTTTAGTTCTGTGTCAAATAGACTAACAGCTTTTTCTTTCTATGTGCTGATTTCCTGGATTTACATTTTGAAATAACCTTTTAGAAATCTTCAAATTAAGACAACATTTTCTAATTAAGAAGGCACATCAAACTTCAAGCTTACTTTTTTTTTTATTTTTTTAGACAGGCAGAGTTAGTGAGAGAGAGAGACAGAAAGGTCTTCCTTCCATTGGTTCACTCCCCAAATGGCCGCTATGGCCAGTGTGCTACACCGATCCGAAGCCAGGAGCCAGGTGCTTCCTCCTGGTCTCCCATGCGGGTGCAGGGCCCAAGCACTTGGGCCATCCTCCATTGCCCTTCCGGGCCACAGAAGACCACTGGACTGGAAGAGGAGCAACCAGGACTGAACCGGTGCTCTAACTGGGACTAGAACCCGGAGTACCGGTGTCACAGGTGGAGGATTAGCCTAGTGAGCCATGGCGCTGGCCAAGCTTGCTTACTTCTAAGTGGGGTTGAACTATTTTCATATGGAAAATTTATGAAAACATGTTAGCAAACCCACGTAGTTTTTCCATAGAATGCATAGGAAAGATCTGACAGTGGAGACCCCAAAAAGTGGACTCTAGAGGGCAATTGGGGGGTTACCAGAGACATGCTGAGACTTGTCTATGCCATGTGGGGACTTCAATCCAATGGGAGTCTAGATGGAAAAGCTACCTATCTGCATACAGGATAATTAAATTGTAATCCAGAACTAACAAATAAAATATCTAGGAAATACTTGTTAATGGAACCAGGAAATAGAGTTTTCAGGATTTGAGGTGAATTGATGAGGTACAGAAAGCATTTAGAGGAGCAGAGAGAAATGGAGATTAGGAAAAAACTCACTGAGGCATGGAGCCAGGAGCCCATGGCCTCACTCCAGGCTGCACCCTGTCTCACCGACAGATTAATTTTCAAGGAAGGAAGACAGAATGCAATTTTCAGCTGACACCCTAATGAGCCATTGAGATCTGGTGTCCAGTCAGGGAGTCCTTGAAAAATGCCAGAGAGTGGTCCTGGCCTGAATTTTAAGGTTACTCCAAACCTTTCTCCCAGTCCCATGTGTCAGACCAATCCCCACAAAAGGAAGCTGAGTTGGACCAAACCAACGTTCCCAGAGCTGAGATGAGATGTATGAAGAGTAGAGCCTCTTACTTTATAGCTTGTGAGGACTCCAAAATGGCAGGAGACTTGCTCCCTGCTGGAAAGTGCATTTCTCAGGCCAACACCATTCTGGCAACTGGAGTCTGGTGCCCGTCCAAGAGACCTTCTGAAAACACTGGGGTGTAGCCCCAGCCAGAATTCATCAGTTGTCTCAAGCCTTCTTCCAGTCCCATGTGAAGTGCTGATCGACACAAGAGGGAGGCGAGGTGTTAGGATAAAGTCTCAGCTCCAGGGGATTGATCTGGCCTTAATCAGCACTTCTTGCCCCTGAGTCTCAAGACTGGCAGCAGCGCTAACTGCTTTTAACTGGCTGACAGGGATCTGCTGTTTTTGAGAAAAATGCTGAGTTACTATGAAGGAGAGCAAGACTCAAAAAAAAAAAAAAAAAGTGACAGCGGTGTGCATGCTCACTATTCTGGCGGGATGATCCAATGCTGGATCTGTGTCATGTTGGAGTTGCATTCAGAGTCATGGAACCAAAATGCCAGAGGAAAAGGGCAGCAGAGAAATTATTGTTACCTCAGTTCTTTGTCTCACGTGGAAGAAGAATTTCCAAGCGGACAAGCAGAGAGATTTAAAAAAGATTTACTAGAGTCAATGACCTCTAACCAGTGGCATGGAGGGGGGCTTCCAAGAGAAGAAAGAACCCCCAGAAAATAACCTCACCATGACACATTATAGTCAAGTTCTAAAAACTAAAACACAAAAAGTTCTACAATGTGTATGAGTGGAATACCAGATTACTTGCAGAGGATCTCCAATTACACCAGAATTCTCATCAGAAACTCTACAGGATAGGAGAGAATGGCAAATATATTCCAAGTCTGAAGAGGGAAAAATCCTCTCAATATAGAATACTGTATGCTGCAGAACTCTCATTGTGAATGAAGGTGAAGTAAAGTCCTTCCATAGCAAACAGAAATTGAAAGAATTTGTCACCATTTGTCCAGGCTTGCAAAAGGTGCTTAAGGATATGCTACACACAGAAACACAGAAACCTAGTCATGACTATGTAAGAAGGTGAAGGCAGAAAATCTCCCAGTAAAATTACAAAGGAAATCCAAAGTAAACAATAGGAATATTTATGAGAGAGTGGAAAGGCCAAATCATAACTTTTCAATAGTCACCTTGAATGTAAATGGCCTCAACTCTCCAGTTAATACAGACTGGCTGAGTGAATTAAAAAATAAAACCTATCTATTTGCTGCCTACAAGAAACACATTTCAACAACAAAGATACATGCAGACTGAAAGTGAAAGGATGGAAAAATATACTCCATGCTAACAGAAACCAAAAAAGTGCTAGTATCAGACAAAATAGACTTCAATATAGAAACTGTTAAAGAGACAAAGGAGGACACTATAGAATGATTAAAGGAGGAAAATGTGACTGTAATAAATGTATATGCATGTAATTACAGAGCAGCTGGTTCTTTGAAAGAAATGTTAATGGATCTACAGGGAGATTTAGACTTCCATAAAATAGTACTGAGGGACTTCAATACCCCACTTTCAGCAGTGGACAGGTCAAACAGACAGAAAGTCAGCAGAGACAACAAAGTTAATTGACACTGTAGACCAAATGGACTTAATGGATATCTACAGAACTTTTCGCCCCACAGTTGCAGAATACACATTCTTACCAGTGCATGGAACTTTCTCTAGGGTAGACCACATGCTATGCTATATAGTAAGTCTCAGCAAATTAACAAAAATCAAAATCACCCAGGCATCTTCTCTTACCACAATGGAATGAAGCTAGATTCAACAACTCAAGAATCTTTTGAGCATATGCAAGCACATGGTGACTGAACAACATGCTCCAGAATGAACACTGGGTCATAGGAGAAATCAAACGAGAAATCAAAAAAAAGGAAATAAATGAATATAACAATACAAGGTACCAAAACTTAAGGAATACAGCAAAATCAGTCTTAAGAGAAAAATTTAGAGCAATTAGTCCTTACATCAAAAAATTGGAAAGGCACCAAATAAATGAGCTATCAGTGCATCTCAAGAACCTAGAAAAACAACAGTAAAACAAACCCAAAACTAGTAGGAGAAAAGAAACACTTAAAATTAGATAAGAAATAAACAAAATTGAAACAAAAAACAATACAAAAGGTCAGTGAAATAAAGAGCTGCTTTTTTTGAGAAAATGAACAAAATTGACACACCATTGGCCCAACTAATAAAAAAAAAAAAAAGGGAGAAGACCCAATTCAATAAATTAGAGATGAAAAGGGAAAGGTAACACAGAAGATACCACAGAAATAAAATGGATCTTAATCAATAAAAATAAAAAGACAACACAGAAATAAAAAGAAACATCAGAAATTGCTACAAAGAGCTGTATGCCAACAAATCAGGAAACCTCAAAGAAATGGATAGATTCCTGGACACATACAAACTACCTAAATTGAGCCATGAAGACACAGAAAAACTAAACAGACCAATAACCAAGACAAAAATTAAATCAATGATAAAGGCCCTCCCAAAAAAGAAAAGGCCAGGACCAGATGGCTTCACTGTTGAATTCTACCAGACATTTAAATAAGAACTAACTCTAGTTACTCTATAGCTATTCAAAACGTTGAAAGGGAAAGAATCCTCTAAGCTCCGATGAAGCCTGTATCACATTTATCCCTAAACCTGAAAAAGATACAGCAGAGAAAAAGAACTATAGACCAATTTCCTTGATGAACATAGAAATAAAAATCCTCAAAAAAATACTAGCCAATCAAACGCAGCAGCACATCAGAAAGATCATTCACCCGGACTAAGTGGGATTTATCCTTGGTATGCAGGGATGGTTCAACATTGGCAAATCAATCAATGTGGTACACTACATTAAAATCTAAGGAAGAAAACCATATGATTATCTCAATAGATGCAGAGAAAGAATTTGATAAAATACAACATCCTTTCCTGATGAAAACCAAAGCAAAGTGGGTATTGAATGAACATTCTTCAACACAGTCAAGACAATTTATATCAGATCCACAGCCAGCATCCTATTGAATGAGGAAAACTTGAAAGCATGTCCACTAAGATCTGGAACCAGACTAGGATGCTCACTCTTATCATTGCTATTCAATATAGTCCTGGAAGTTTTATCCAGAGCCATTAGGCAAATAAAAGAAATCAAAGGGATACAAATTGAGAAGGAGGAAGTCCAACTATCCCTATTTGAAGATGAGATGATTCTATATATATGGGATCCAAAAGACTCCGCTAAGAGACTGTTGGAACTCATGAAAGAGTTTGGTAAAGTAGCATTATATAAAATCAACAGACAAAAATCAATAGCCTTTGTATACACAGACAATGCCACAGCTGAGAAAGGACTTCTAAGATCAATCCCATTCACAAGAGCTCCAAAAATACTCAAATACCTTGGAATAAATTTAACCAAGGATGTCAAACATCTCTATGATGAGTATTACCAAACATTAATGAAAGCAATAGAAGACACAAAAAATTGGAAAATTCTTCCATATGCATGTATTGGAATGATCAGTCATCAAAATGTGCATTATGCCTAGAAATGTTTACAGATTCAATCATTGGCAGTAGACTCACTAAATCATTAAAGTACCAAGGACATTCTTCTCAGATAAAGAAAATGTGATGCTGAAATTCATATGGAAATACAGGAGACCCCAAATCACTACAGTAATCCTATACAACCAAAGCAAACCAAGAGGCTTCACAATACCAGATTTCAAGACATGCTAGAGAAGATTATAATCAAAACAGCTTGTTACTGGTACAAAAACAGATGGCTAAACCAATGGAATAGAATAGAAATGCCAGAAATCAACCCATACACATCTACAAACCACTTAGCTTTGACGAAGGAGCTATAACCCCTTGAGCAAGCACAGTCTCTTCAACAAATAGTTCTGGAAAAATTAGACCTCTACCTGCAGAAGTATGAAGCAATAAACCTACCTTACATCTGATGCAAAAATCCATTCAAAATGGGTGAAAGACCTGAATAAATGACCTGATACCATCGAATTATTAGAGAACATTGGAGAAACCCTGCAAGACATTGGCACAAGCAAAGAGTTCTTGGCAAAGGCAACAAGGACACAGGCAGTCATAGCCAAAATCAACAAATGGAATTACATCAAATTGAGAATCTTCTTCATTGCAAAAGAAACACTCAGCAAAGTGAAGAGGCAACCAACAGAATGGGAGAAATTGTTTGCAAACTATGCAGCTGATAAAGGATTAATCACCAGAATATATAGAGATCTAGAAACTCAACAACAACAAACCAAACCACCCAGTTAAGAAATGGGCAAAGGACTTTAACAGGCAACTTTCAAAAGAGGAAATCCAAATGGCCAGTAGACTCATTAAAAAAATTTCAGTATCACTAGCTGTCAGGGAAATTCAAATCAAAACCACAGTGAGTTTTCACCTCACCCCTGTTAGAATGGCTTTCATACAGATATCAACAAAAAACAATGCTGGTGAGGATGTGGGAAAAAAGGTACACTCTCTACTGCTGGTGGGAATGTATAGCCACTGTGGAAGACAGGATGGAGATATCTAAAAAATCTGAATATAGACCTGCCATATTACTCAGCCATCCCACTGTTCAGAATTTACCTGAGGGAAATGAAATCAGCATATGAAAGAGTTATCTGCACACCATGTTTATTGCAGCTCAGTTCACAATAGCTACAATATGGAATCAATCCAAATGTCTCTCAACTGAACACTGGATAAACAAATTATGGGATATGTCTACCATGGAATACTACACAGCAGAAAAAAATTGAAATCCTCTCATTGGCAACAAAATGGATAAAGCTGGAAAGCATCATACTTAGTCAAAGAAGCCAGTCCCAAAAGGACAAATAACATGTGTTCTCTCTGATCTCTTGTAACTAATAGAGCACCTAAAAGGTAATCTATAGAAGTGAAGTTGACACTTTGAGATGGGATGACTTTGAGCAGCTCTTTTCTCTGTTGAGGAACAGTTTTTTTTCATGCTATTTTTAACTCTTTGCTTATTATAGAGTTAATCTTACATGCATAAAGTTAACTGAAAATAGGCCTTAGTAAAAAATAGGATTGAGAAAGGGAGAAGGAGGAGGAAGAAAGGTGGAAGTGTGGTTGGGTAGGGTAGGAAGAATCATTATGTTCCAAAAGTTGTGTTTATGAAATGGATGAATTTTGTATACCTTAAATAAAAAATTTTTGGGAAAAATATAAATAGCTTTACCCAAAATATTCTGCAATTTCAATATACACCTTCTTTTAGCCTCTATTTCCATTCTCTTATTCTGCGGCAGTTAGGCTTCTGGGTTTTTGTGGCACCTACCACATTCTCTTTCAATCTTTTTTTTAATAGTTGTATACTGGATCATGAGTGCCTTAACCCATTTTCTGTTTCTAGAACAGGAAACCAGAGAGAAGGTAATTTGTAAAGAAAATAAATTTATTTAATTCATGATTCCAGGTTGGTAAACCCAAGAGCATGACATAGACATCTATTTGGAATCTGGTTAGAGCCTTCTTGCCACATCATAATGTGGCAGAGGACATCACGTGGCAAAAGAGCAAGAAAACTCTGCAGCACAGCCAGTCCCCTGAGAGCTAATCCACTCCCACGAGAACAGCCTTAAACAGTTCATGGGATGAAACCTTATGACCCAAACACCTCTCATTAGGTCCCAGCTCCCAACATTAGGATTTAAGGTTATAACACATGAAGTTTTGGTGGACACATTCAAACTACAGTATATGTGAGAAATCGATAGATGTTAAACTGGACTGATTTGAAACATAATTAGACTCCTTATTTCATTATCTGCACGACTAGTAAATGCTATAATTGACTTAATGCTCCTCTTATTTTAGACATTTAAGATTTTGCTGCTGTTTACTGTCATAATGCTGTGATTAAGTTTTTGTGAATAAAGCTTTCTGTTTCAGATTATTGACATTATTGATATGTCCTAGAGTTATTCGAGGGTTTGATAATTTTAATGGCTTTGACATATATTTTCAAGTTGCTTTACAAAGTTGCTTTACAAGATTATTACACAATTAAAATGACCATTTATGTGACAGTTTTACAGTTTTCAAGTTAAATCTTTATTTGAAGTTTTGCCACAGCTGCCTGAGTCTATTATTTTCCTTCACTCGGAGTGTTGCCTGAGTGCAGAATATTGTGGAGTGTAGAGACCTTGAGGAATTTTGACTTTGCAAATCATTAAAAGAAAATAAAAGAACACTTGAAGTCCCTGTATGGATGGTACAGTGTACCATGGAGGCAGTATAAAAGGACCACATGCAGACCTAGGGATTTATTTATTTTTGTTTGTTTGTTTGTTTGTTTGGACAGGCAGAGTGGACAGTGAGAGAGAGAGAGAGAGAGAGAAAAGTCTTCCTTTTACCGTTGGTTCACCCTCCAATGGCCGCTGCGGCTGGCGTACCACGCTGATCCGAAGCCAGGAGCCAGGTGCTTCTCCTGGTCTCGCATGTGGGTGCAGGGCCCAGTGACTTGGGCCATCCTCCACTTCACTCCCTGGCCACAGCAGAGAGCTGGCCTGGAAGAGGGGCAACCAGGACAGAATCCGGCGCCCCGACCGGGATTAGAACCTGAGGTGCCGGCGCCGTAGGCGGAGGATTAGCCTATTGAGCCACGGTGCCGGCCCAGACCTGTGAATTTTTAAAACATTTCTGTTCATTTTCTCTTCAGCCACCTCAACATGTGGTATTGATTGGTAGTACGAATGCTAAAGGCTATGAGTCAATGAGCAGTTAAAGCAAATTGTCTCCTTTTGATTTCATTGTCAGTAGAATGACTATTTCTTGGAGCAAATATAAAAAAGATCAGTATCTCTTTGTTGGTTCATTTGTTGTGAGTCATGGTATCCTTATCATTCCCAATAATGTTAGAATATTGAGAGAGGTAAGTTGTAGTATCATCATGTGAAGAAACATACAAGCCTCCATGTCTGTGACTTGGATTGGTTCCCCTTCTTGCACAATTAGGATGTCGCCTGTGCCCAGTAATCAGCTAATAGATCAGCTAGTGTTTTCCCTGGCTGCCCAGACCCCAGATGAGGTCATTGGCCTCTCTGTCACATGGTGGCAGCCACAGGCCGAGTCTCCATTGGTTCATTTATGGGCTCCAGATTCACCATCTGCAGGAAGAAAGAAGGATAGAGACTGTCAAATGGACATAAGAGATGCTGAGGGTGTGTAGGTAAGAGAGTTTTTTAAGCAAAAGTGATGACTAGAGAGTAGATACGGAGACAGAATATGGGTGTTCTCTTGGGGAAAGACCTGAACCATGGATGTGGTAATAAATACAGAAAATGAAGAGCTGAATAGAAATCATTTAATATGGTTTATGTTTACACCAGGTCAATTATTTCACAATAAATTAGATTTTGCTAAGAATACAATGAGAATACAACCCTCACCCTCAGCTAACTCTCTACTAGTGGAGTCAGTGGTATAAAACAAGAAACACAGAATTTTTAAAATATGAGATTTTTAAAATATGAAACCCGAAGGGGAGAATGTTTCCTGCCACAGAGGGCTAGAAGGTTAACACATAAATAACTTTTCTCAATTGTTGTTGTCTAGGTCAACAACATGGAGGAATAGGAAAGAGCTTTTGCAAATAAATGGAGGAATGAAGCACCAGGAAGTGTCTGGAAACCATAGCAACATGGTCTTGCTGAAGAGTAAAACGTGAAGAGACGCAGCTGAAGGGTAAGCTGGTCAAGGGCCTAGTAGGCTGTGTGTGAGCCATCTATAAGCAGATGAGCTGGTAAAGAGCTGGGAGCAAGGGACCATGGTCAGCAGAGGGAGGGAGTGCAGTCCCCGTCAGAAAGGCCTTGATGTTCTACAACTGTAGGGTTCCAGCTCTGAGCTTTGGGTAAGTTCTTTAGCCTCTGAAAGCCTGAGTCTCCACAATTATAAAAACAATATAAGTATATTTGCTGTATCAATTTGTTGTATGGATTCAGACAGTGCCTGAAAACATTGAGTATTATTATTATCATTGTCATTATCATTACTTTTATACTAATGCTGTGGTTGCTGGGCAGAGGATGATTTTTAAAGGGGGAGAGTGAAGGCAAAATAATCAGTTAGGAGTGTATAGCAGTACTCCAGATAAGAGATGATTACAGATTCAACCAATAGCCCAAGACAATGGAGAAGGTGGAGAAGGAATGGTGAGGAAGAAGCTGATGGGAGAAATAGGTAAGAAGCAAAACCAACCTTGCTGAATGAACACAAAGAGAGAGGAGCAGAGATTGAATGTCTTTCTGGTTTAGAAGACTATGGAGGGAAACAGTCTTACTATGGGAAATTAATAAGGATGAAGAGAAAGTAATTTTGTTTGTAGATGCTTTGTCTGAAATCATCATAACAATAGTGGGCTTTTTGTGTGGAACTTAAACTATGTGCCATGACTGTCTCAGTGCATCACATATAAAAACTCACTTATTTCACCTAGCAACCAATTATAGTAGGGAACATTATTGCTATCCCAGTTTTTCCAGGTGGGGAAGCCCAGAAATATATGGTAATTTGCTTAATATTTGACAGATAGTGGTGTTGTGAACACAAGCAGTCTAGTCCAGAATCCACACTCTCTGCATCCACACCACACTGGCTCCCATGTGCTTCAGGAGGAGATGACCAAGCCATCAGGCCAGGGGTGTAGCAGAAGAATGTAGCCCCAACTTAGATCTGTATCTGTGTGCTATCAGGACATAGGCTGGGACAAATTTACAGAAGTAGATGGAGGGACAGACTGAGATCTGGGAACCAGGAGGGCCAGCACCAAAGCAGACTGCAAGGGAAACCGCTGGAGAGGTGGAATGGAGGGGAGAAGGGGAGGACAGAGGAAGTGCTAAGGAAACTTCTGTCTAGGAGAATTCCAAGGTGAAGCATGTTGTCAACGTGATCCATGCCGTAGAGCTATCCTGGCTGCTTAATGAATGAGATAAATGGGGAGTTATACTGACCCTGAGAAAAGTTCCTAGTAGTTAACATAAAGGGATAGTGGTGTGATGACTTTCATCAGAAAAGATTGTGACAAGATAGGGGTGGAATCCATTCCTAGGTAGGCCAGAGGAACTCAGCAGTGGAAGATTACAAGGTAGTGTCATAAATAGACAATGGCGGGAAATTGCTACTGGACTAAGTAAGACATGTGGTGTCCAACTTATCGTTATTTTCTGTGAGAACCACGTTACAGGAGTTCCATTTGCATTAAATGATTTTATTAGTTATCATTTAATTTCTTTAAATTTCTTTATCATTAGTTCTCTATCTGAAAGAAGCTCAAACTACAATTAATGTATCACAGACTCCTTGTCTTTATTTCTATTTCAGTCTTAGAGTGTTATGGATATTTTTTTTTCTGGTCATTTTATTTTTTTTGACTTTTATTTAATGAATATAAATTTCCAAGTACGGCTTATGGATTACAATGGCTTCCCCCCCATACCGTCCCTCACACCCGCAACCCTCCCCTTTCCCACTCCCTCTCCCCTTCCATTCACATGAGGATTCATTTTTGATTCTCTTTATATACAGAAGATCAGTTTAGCATACATTAAGTAAAGATTTCAAAGTTTGCTCCCACACAGAAACATAAAGTGAAAAATAATAGATGATTTTTTAAATGATGATGAAATCAGATCAGACCTATTGTCAGTTTAATCCCAGTGAGAGTCAAGTTGGGAATTGATAATTTCTTTTTTTTTTTTTTACAGAAGATCAGTTTAGTATACATTAAGTAAAGATTTCAACAGTTTGCACCCCCATAGAAACACAAAGTGAAATATACTGTTTGAGTACTCGTTATAGCATTAAGTCTCCATGTACAGCACATTAAGGACAGAGATCCTACATGAGGAGTAAGTGCACAGTGACTCCTGTTGTTGACTTTACCAATTGACACTCTTGTTTATGGCATCAGTAATCACCCTATGCACCAGTCATGAGTTTCCAAGGCTATGGAAGCCCCTTGAGTTCTCCGACTCTTATCTTGTTTAGACAAGGTCATAGTCAAAGTGGAGGTTCTCTCCTCCCTTCAGAGAAAGGTACCCCCTTCCTTGAAGACCTGTTCTTTCCACTGGGATCTCATTCACAGAGATCTTTCATTTAGGCTTGTTTTTTTTTTTTTTTTTTTTTTTTTTTTTTTTTTTGCCAGAGTGTCTTGGCTTTCCATGCCTGAAATACTCTCATGGGCTTTTCAGCCAGATCCGAATGCCTTTAGGGCTGATTCTGAGGCCAGAGTGCTGTTTAGGACATCCGCCATTCTATGAGTCTGCTGAGTATCTCGCATCCCATGTTGGATCACTCTCCCCTTTATTTATTCTATCGGTTAGTATTAGCAGGTACTAGATTTGTTTATGTGCTCCCTTTGACTCTTAGTCCTTTCATTATGATCAATTGTGAACTGAAATTGATCACTTGGACTAGTGAGATGGCATTGGTACATGCCACCTTGATGGGATTAAATTGGAGTCCCCTGGTATGTTTCTAACTCTGCCATTTGGGGCAAGTCAGCTTGAGCATGTCCCAAATTGTACATCTCTTCCCTCTCTTATCCCCACTCTTATGTTTAACAGGGATCACATTTCAGTTAAATTACAACACTTAAGAATAACTGTGTATTAATTACAGAATTAAACCAGTCACATTAAGTAGAACAGACAAAAAAAACTACTAAGAGGGATAATGTATTAAGTTGTTCATTAACAGTCAGGGCTATGCTGATCAAGTCACCGTTTCTCATAGTGTCCATTTCACTTCAACAGGTTTCCTTTTTGGTGTTCAGTCAGTTGTCACCGATCAAGGAGAACATATGGTATTTGTCCCTTTGGGACTGGCTTATTTCACTCAGCATGATGTGTTCCAGATTCCTCCATTTTGTTGCAAATGACTGGATTTCGTTGTTTCTTACTGCGGTATAATATTCTAAAGAGTACATATCCCATAATTTCTTTATCCAGTCTACCGTTGATGGGCATTTAGGTTGGTTCCAGGTCTTGGCTATTGTGAATTGTGCTGCAATAAACATTAGGGTGCAGACCGCTTTTTTGTTTGCCAATTTAAATTCCTTTGGGATGTGGGGTCGAACGGTAGGGCTATATTCAGGTTTCTGAGGAATCTCCAGACTGACTTCCATAGTGGCTTGACCAGTTTGCATTCCTACCAACAGTGGGTTAGTGTCCCTTTTTCCCCACATCCTCGCCAGCATCTGTTGTTGGTAGATTTCTGAATGTGAGCCATTCTAACCGGGGTGAGGTGAAACCTCATTGTGGTTTTGATTTGCATTTCCCTGATTGCTAGTGACCTTGAACATTTTTTCATGTGCCTGTTGGCCCTTTGGATTTCCTCTTTTGAAAAATGTCTATTGAGGTCCTTGGCCCATCTCTTAAGTGGGTTGTTTGTATTTAACAAATTAAAAACATCTAATCATTTGCTATACAGAATGCACTGTCCTTAATGACCAATAAAACAAGATAACCCTATAAATGGAGTATTTAATGCATTGTGTGTGTGTGTGTGTGTGTGTGTGTTTTGTTGTTGTTTGGTTTTTGCTAAGTGAATGAATGAACTTAGTCCAAAAGTTTGTTTCCAAGAAAATACACTGGAATGCAGATCCAGCATGGGGCCTGTGAATTACCTAGAACCCTATTGTGTTTACTCACCTGGGCCATGAGGGAGGGCCTCCTTCAATCTCACATAATTGTTATCTTTTCAAACTCTTGACTCTGGCTCCATCATCAGGAGAGGGCCAGAAGTAAGCCACCTGCTGCCTGTGGGGGTGGGGTGCAAGGCTGCTCTATTGCCTGTTCCTGGATTGCTGGACGGAGATTCTCAACACACTCAGTGTGCCTGTGAAGCCTCTGTCTTCTGTCATGTGCCTCCATCTCCAGAGTTCCACATCCTTTGGGCTCTCCTTTCATCTGTGTCCTTTCTCATAATCAAGCAGACTTCTCCTCTGCTAAACAAATCCTTGCCTTATCCCTGGCTATAGCCTGTTCTATTTTGTGATTTTTTGTTGATCATGCCTTTTATTTTTTCCCCTGTAATTGTAATAGGGCCATGGGAGAGATGATAGGAAATTTCAACTTTCTTTTCTGTTTTTCTTTACTTTTTATCAAAAAAATTTGGGGGGCGGGGCTTTGAAGAAGAGTCATTGTGAGGGTATAAATTATCATAAGATCAACACAGTCTTCTTACCTGTGGACTTCCATTGCCATGTGGATCTACCTGTAGCAGCTGGCTGCCCAGTCTGTCTTCCCAAAGGAGGGCTGCACTTCCCTGATTAGGGCCTGGCCTAGCAGTTGCCAGCAGGTCTGCAGAGGGGAACTGAGGAACCTGGGGAATCTTGAGAATAGGTAGGTTTCACCTCAGAGCCAAAGGGCCCAGTGAGTTTATTCAATAGTGACCCAGGGAAGAGGGAAAAAGCAGGCAGCAAGCATGTCTTCCATTGTCTGTCACTTCCTCATCCTCGAGGACACTCAGTGTGGACCTGCACCATTGCTCACTGAAGAAATCCACATTCACTCTGCTGACTGGAAAAGCAATGAGCAAATCATTTCAGTGCTCATAACGGCTTCAACAACTATCTTACCTCAGTTCTGTTGAAATGTAATTAGTGAAAAAAGAAACTAAAGATTTAATACAAATGTATTGAGAAGGATTAGGATAAAATAAAACTATATAAAAGAGCTTTAGAAATTTTAAAAAAGCTCACCCAGTTTTGCAATGTAAAGTTGGACATGAACTCAAAAGGAGTACAGTTCCTAACACAAATAAAATTGGTTACCTAAAAGGCACAATGGAAGGAATTGCAGAGCAAAAGTACAAAGATATGGAAATTTTAGATGAAAAGATAGAAGACATGGGTAATCAGAATTTTGAAAAAATGAGAACTGGAGAAGAGAAATACTGATCAAATAATAATATCCAGAGATTCTCTATGTTGGACAAAATCATGCTTTTTTTCAGATTGAAAGGGTTCAACCCACACCAGGAAGTTTTAATGCCAGTGGCACAGACATCAGACTCATCCAAGTTAAGCACCTGAAGCCCAAGAAGAGAGAAAGTTGAATAAACTTCCTCATGCAAAGAAAAGCCTGCTACGTAAAGAGAGGAGTAAGACTAGCAGCAGTCTTCTTATTTATGACACTGGAGCCAGAACAGTAAAGATCATTTGCAAAAGTCTGAGAGAAATGGATTGGTAATCTCATTTAAATGTGTGATCAAAAGGAAGTCATTGAGAAACACCAGAGCCCACTCTTCCTAAGGACACAATCTTATTTATCATTGGATAAATTATTTCAACAAAATGAACTTTAAGGATGTTCTAAATCTTAGAATAGTAGAAAATAAAGAGTGAAAGAAAGAGAAGTGAGCAACATTATTGTGGACCATATACTTAAGTCTAAGAGATGATGATAGCAAGTCAGAGAAACGAATGTGAGGTGAATAGTAACTCCCCAACAAAGAACACAAATTCTTTGAAATAATAGCTCTGCCCCTAGTCAGTAAGCAATTGCTATTATTTTCTGAATACTTGGGTTAAGATTTCAGTTTTAAATAATTTTTTTAACAAAGCTGGCATGAATGCAGTGGGAAGCTCTTACTTTGGTTAGAGTTGATTTTGTAGAGATAAAATCAGTAAAAATCCTTGATATGGGAAACATTAATATTATTTAAATTTGTAGCTACAAATCCATTAGTTTGTGACTTCAAAATCAGGAGGGTAAAGTGGGGGCAGGGGGAGAGAAAGAGAAAGAAAGGAAGGAACTTCCTGGTTGATTTCCAGAGTTAAAATGGAAATGAAAAGAAAAAAATCAATATGTCAAATTAAGAAAACATATTGAGGGACCAACATTGTGGCATTACAGGTTAAGCCACTGCCTGTGATGTTGGGGCATTCTATATGGGCACTGGTTTGAGTCCTGGCTGCTTCATTTCTGATCCAGATCTCTGCTAATGTACCTGGGAAAAGCAAAGAAAGATGGCCAAAAATACCTGGACCCTCTACCCTCAGGGAAGACCAGGATATATCTAAATACAATCTGGAAATATATGACAAATCCATAGCCAGCATCATACTGAATTGGGAAAAGCTGGAAGCATTTCCATTGAATTCTGGAACCAGATAAAGATGCCCACTCTCACCGTATTGTTCAGTATCACTCTGAAGTTTTAACCAGAGCTGTCAGGCAAGAAAAAGAAACCAAAGGGATACCAGTGTGAAAGGAGGAAGTCAGATTACTTCTGTTTGCAGATGATGTGATCCTACACATAGGGGAATCAAAAGACTCCACTAAGAGACTATTTGCAAGTCAAGTATTTTGGAAAAGTAGGATATAAAATCAACATACAAAATATCAATAGCATTTGTATACACAAACAGTGCCAAGGCTGAGAAAGAACTTGCAAGATCAATGCCATTCACAATAGCTACATAGAAATTTCAATTTAAATATCTTGGGATAAATTTAACAACAAAGATATAAAAGATCTCTATAGTGAGGGTTGGTGCTGTGGCATAGTAGGTAAAGCCACCAGCACCAGGTCTAGTCCCAGCTGCTCCACTTCTGATCCATCACCCTGCTAGTGTACCTGGGAAAGCAGCAGAAGATAGTTCAAGTCTTTGTGCCCCTGTGCCCATATGGGAGACCCAGTACATGCCCCTGGCTCCTGGATTCAGATTGGCACAGCTCTGGCCATTGTACCATTTGGGAAGTGAACCAGCAGATGGGAGATTCTCTCTCTTTCTTTCTCTCTCTTTTACTCCCTTCCTTCCCTCCCTCCCTCCTTCCCTCCCTCCCTCCCTCTCTCTCTCTTTAACTCTGCCTTTCAAATAACTCAATCAATCTTATAAAAGCTCTACACTGAAAATTACAAAATACTAAGAAAATAAATAGAAGACAACAAAAAATTGAAAAATATCTTCCATGTTCATGGATTGGAAGAATTAATATAATCAAAATGTCCATACTAGCCAAAGTGATTTTCAGATTCAATGCAGTTCCAATCAAGATACCAAGGACATTCTTCTCAAATCTAGAAAAAATGACCCTAAAATTTGCATGGAAACACAAGAGTCTCTGAATATTTAAAACAGTCATAAACAATAAAAAAACAAAAGCCAGAGGTATCACATTACCAGATTTCAAGACGTATTACAGGGTATTTGTCATTGAAACAGTTTAATATTGGCTCTAAAACAGACACGAAGAACGATTGAACAGATTAGAAATCCCAGAAACTAACCCATGCGTCTACAGCCAAACTCTTTGACAAATGAGCTAAAATCACTCCCTGGAGCAAGGACAGTCTCTTCAAGGAGTGGTGTTTGGAAAATTGGATCTTCATATGCAGAATACAAAATAAGATCTGTTCCTTAAATCCTGTGCAAAATTCAACTCAAAATGGATCAAGAATCCAAACCTGAGACTTGAAACCATAAAATTGTTAGAGGAAAATATAGGGGAAGCACTGCAAGACATAGGCCTAGGCAAAGACTTCTTGAATAAGACCACAGAAGCTCAGGCAACAAAAGCAAAAAGACAAATGAGATTAAATCAAGCTAAGAAGTTTCTGCACTGCAAAAGAAACACTCAACAAGTGAAGAGACAATCAACAGAATAGGAGAAAATATTTGCAAAGTGTATATCTTGTAAAGGATTAATATCCAGAATATATAAGCAGCTCAAGAAAATCAACAACAAAACAAACAATCCAGTTAGGAAATGGGCTAAGGATATGAACAGGCATTTTTCAAAGAATGAAATAGAAATGGTAAATAGACACATGAAAAGATGTTCAGGATCACTAGCCATCAGGCAGATGCAAATAAAAACCACTGTCATTTCAGCTCACCCCAGTTAGAGAGACTGTCACTCAAAACTCAAAAAATAATAAATGCTGGTAAGGATATGGAGAACAAGGTACCCTAGTACACTGTTGGTGGGAATGTAAGCTAGTACAAACATTAAGGAAGACAATATGGAGAATCCTCAGAAATCTGAAAATATTCTACCTTATGACCCAGCCATCCCACTCCTGGGAATATACCCAAAGGAAATAAAAGCAGCTTATGAAAGAGTAATCTGTACACTCATGTTTATAGCATCTCAATTCACATTAGCTAAGATAGGGAATCTACCAAAATGTCCATCAACTGATGAATGGATAAAGAAAATGTGATATTCACACACACACACACACACACACACACACTAGGGAGTACTACTCAGCCATAAAAAGAATGAAATCCCATCTTTTTTTTTTTTTTTAATTTTTGACAGGCAGAGTGGACAGTGAGAGAGAGAGACAGAGAGAGAGACAGAGAGAGAAAGGTCTTCCTTTACCGTTGGTTCACCCTCCAATGGCCGCTGCTGCAGCCGGCGCACCGCGCTGATCCGATGGTAGGAGCCAGGATCCAGGTGCTTTTCCTGGTCTCCCATGGGGTGCAGGGCCCAAGCACCTGGGCCATCCTCCACTGCACTCCCTGGCCATAGCAGAGAGCTGGCCTGGAAGAGGGGCAACCGGGACAGAATCCGGCGCCTTGACCGGGACTAGAACCCGGTGTGCCGGCGCCGCAAGGTGGAGGATTAGCCTATTGAGCCACGGCGCTGGCTTAAAATTTTTCAAGAAAAGAAATAGGAATTAAGGAAAAATAACTGTAGGATGTGTACAAATTCTAGCTACATGTTTAAAAATGAATACAAATAAAGTAATAAAGAAAGATGTACAAAAGCATTTTAAGCAAAATTCGAAACAAAATAAAACAAAGTCAACTCTATTAATATAATACCAGATAAACAAGAAATTTAGGCCTGAAGCATGACATGAGAAAATGATCTCACCTATAATCTCATGTGCAATCCACAATGAAGAGACAATATTAATAAAATTGTATGTCTGCAAATACCTTAGTTGCGAAATTTATAAGGTGGTGCACCCATTGAAGAGTTGTGGAAATAAAATCATTTACCTAACTATAAAGAAAACCTTGGCTGGCGCCGTGGCTCAATAGGCTAATCCTCCGCCTTGTGGCGCCGGCACACCGGGTTCTAGTCCCGGTCGTGGCGCTGGATTCTGTCTCGGTTGCCCCTCTTCTAGGCCAGCTCTCTGCTGTGGCCAGGGAGTGCAGTGGAGGATGGCCCAAGTCCCTGGGCCCTGCACCCCATGGGAGACCAGGAGAAGCACCTGGCTCCTGCCTTCTGATCAGCGTGGTGCGCCGGCTGCAGCATGCCGGCCGCGGTGGCCATTGGAGGGTGAAGCAATGGCAAAGGAAGACCTTTCTCTCTGTCTCTCTCTCTCCCTGTCCACTCTGCCTGTAAAAATAAAAAAAAAGGAAAGAAAACCTTAAGATATTCCAAAATAATATTTTCTTGGCTATAGTCTGACCATAAATTCAATAAATTAGAAATCACTCACAAACAAAATACGAAAATCTTAAATGCTATAAATTGATGATCAGTGCTCTAAATTGGTCAAACTGGGAACAGCACTAGGTGATCCCTGGAAAAAGCACACGTAGATCCTCTCTAGAGAAATGAACCATTCCTGGAGGCCTCACTGAATTTTCATACATGAAATCTCAAAAAGAGTGAATGCAGGATGAAATTTCTTAGGACACATGAGAATACATTCTGCTCTTGACTTGGTTGTTTGTGACCAGTTTTTACCCCTGAGGATTATACTTTGATGGTGTTCTCAAAATCTGTGAATCTTCTCCATTATTTTGAAAAATCTAAGCAGAAATATTACAGTATCTCAGGCAGATGCATCAAAAAGTAAATAAATATTGGGACTAGAAATGTCCAAACAAAAAAAATGGATATAATAATAAGGTTCATCCAGAAAAGGGCAGAAATGAAGCAGCCCATTGATGCTTTGATAGAAAATATTTAGATCATACTTGGAGATGATTGCAGATTCTCTTCTGATCCTATATTGAGAGTACAAAAGAGGCCAGTTGCAGGCTTTTCTTCTACCTAATTTGACCTAGTAGAAACCCCAACACCACAGCATTCCGTGTGTACTCCACCTACCAGGTACGTTCCATAACAGTTGGTCAGAGATGCAGTGAGCTGCCCCCTCCTGGAGCTGCTATTTACACACTCTTGGATGGGTCAGCCTAACTTCTCAGATATTTCAAGGCAGCTGAGATGAACTAAACAAGTAACATGCAAAAGTTCGTTTGCTTGGTTAAGATGATCAGGATGGAGTTGTAAAAGCATCTTGACTAAGCCTTTGTAGACTCCAGGGACACAGAATTCACCTGAAAAATCTTGGATCCAGCTGACTGGTTATTGTAATTAGTTCATATTTCCAGGTGTCAAATATTGGAATTAGGTTCTGCTTGCTGTATATGTTATTAAAACTTTCTAAATTCAGTCTTATTCTGAAAGTGGGTTGTTTTCTAGAGAAGGGAAAGTGTTTTCCTCATGACTGGGTTGATCTCAGTCTGATAATTACAGACACTATAGGATATACGTTACATGACAAATGAAGTTATATCCCTGCTATTAGGTGAACATTTGTGTCCCAGACCCTCTCCCCCAAATTCATATGTTGAAATCCTAACCCCCAACATGGTGATATTTGGAGATTTGGAGATAGGGGCTTTGGGTTCGATTAATTAGTGTTAGATTAGATGAAGCCCTCATGATATTAGTGGCCTTAGAACAGGAAGACACACACACACACACACACACACACACACACCTCCTCCACTCCTTCTGCACACTGAAGAAAGGCCATGAAAGGTAAAAAAAAAAATCAGCTGTCGGTAACTACCAACTTAATAAGAGAATCTTCAACAGAACTGAATCAGAACACAACTTATTTTGGACTTAACAGTCTCTGGAGCTCTAGAAAACAAATTTTCTTTGTTACATCACTGAATCTATGATAATCAAAGAAGAGTAAGACAATCCCTAATGTTAGGTGATGATACTTAGGAGGTGAAATGCGCCTGGATATGAGATTTGTGATGATCCCCACACTATTCTTCCAAGGGAGTAGGGAAACTAGAGATTAGAACAATAGATACTGGGGCACATAGTGGTTAAATGACCCAGTTTTAAGGAGAGCAGGATTGTTTCATTAACCAATGCTATGATTTACCTATGGTTTAAATTCCCTGTGGGTTTATGTGCTGGAAGCTTTGTTCCCAGTGTGGCAATGTAGAGAGATAGTGGAACTATTCAGAAGTAGGGCCTAGTGGGAGTCACTGGGGTGCTGCTCTCAAAAGAGATTAAGACAATTCTTATGGGACACTGGGTAGTTCTCACAGAGGGGTGTTATAAAGGAGGAAGGTGACCCTGCCCTCTTTGGTTTCTGGTCTCATCATGTGATCTCTCACAGTGTCATATGCTCTCCTACCAAATGCAGCCAAATGGGACTTCACCACAACTGAGCGTGTTCTGGGACCATGTCCTTGAACCTCCCAACTGTGAGGCAAATAAATCTGTTTTCTTGTTAAAGTACTCAGCTTCAGATATTCCATTTTACTAACAGAAAGTAAACTAATGCATCTAATCGCATCTGATTCGTGGATTGTAGTTTGCAAGAGCTTTCCATGCATGGTCACTTTGCAAATTCACAGCAGCAGATGTATTAACAATACTCCCAATATTACAGAAGAGGAAACTGAAGCTCAGAGAAGTTGGTTGATTTTCACATGTTCACTTAGCTGGCACATTACAAAATGTGATCAGCCCAAAGCTTTTGATGATAAAGTTCATCCTCCTTCTCCGGCTCTTGGGAACAAGAGGAAGAGATGGGCTTCCAAACAGGTTGAATTATTTGCTTTGGCTGATATTATTTACTGTCTTTTGAATCAGTGCCAACCTAGTGATGGGGATGAAGAACCAAGACTCTCTTTGATTCATAAGCACCATGTGTACATGGTCGGTGAATGATTTATAATTCTGAGTTGTTAGTAACAACAGGAGTAACAAAGCAGTCAGCTATGTGTGTAGCACACTATTGGGAAAAACTCACCCAAGAATGGAACCAACAACCTCATGACATGTAGGACATAAAAACATCCAGTCATGCAAAACATTTTATATGATCAAATAACTAACTATGCTTGACCTGAAAGGAATCAAAGTAAAACAAATGAAATAAGAAGCTCAAACGGGTTACTCCAAGCTACAACACAAAAAATGAAATGAATTCAATATGAATTGCAAGGTCAAGTACAACTAGCTTATGGAACCCAGAATTTCAGTTGAATGGTATGTACTAAAAAAACTAAAGCTTTAATTTAAGTCATGGTGGTTATTTAAAATATTATGAAGCCATTTTTAGTTCACCAGAAGTTAATTGATTTCACCTAAAAACGCATTTAAATCTAATGAGAGAATTTGACCGTGAGTGATTGTCGTGATCCAAACAAAGAGATCCAATTTAGGAAGAAAATCATAGAACCTAAGTGAAAGATTTAGACACGTGAAAAAAAAGTATGGCACCATTAAAATAAATCTGGTATGTTTTCATGGAAATAGTATGAAAAAATGAGACAGATAAAGAGCACTACTGTGAGACCAATTGATGATAGATTCAGGCTGTATATGGAGAAGGTAGGATATGTGATTTTTACTATGTAAAAGAATTTTATTCAGAGTAAAAGCAAAAAAATGAAAATATAGGGAAAATGGGAAGAAAAAGAAGATTTTAAAGCAATTTCTAAAAGAGATTTTAGAACTTTTTCAAAGACTAATGCTGCCAAGGGTTTTTAATGAATGAAGGAAAAGAAGTATTGCATGTGCCTTATCACAAAGTTTTCTGCAGACCTTTTATGTCTGAGAAAAAGAAAGCACACATTGTAATTTATATCTTAATCAGTGCCTAAGTAGTACGTGTATTGGGGCTGATATTAATATAATTATACTAACTTTCTTTTAGTGAATGATTATCTGGACTATTTTTCTCATCCAATTAATTCTAATGATTTTAGTATTCCACAGCATCTCTGTAAAAAGAAATATAGCTATATTTTTAATCCCAGTCTTATAATATTTTGCCTTATAACTTAGAAGTCAAGTCCATTTGTAATTGTAATAATGAGTGGATTTATACATGACATCCATTTTTACCAGGTTATTTTATGCTTTTATTCCCCACCCCCTTCTCTACGCTTCATTTCTTCTCACCTCCTTTTGGACTCTTCCTATTTTCTCACTCTGGCTTTTTCCTGTTCTGTTATGGAAGTTAGTTACACTATTTTCTAAATCAGTATGTTTATCTTTCTCTTCCAAAACAGAAGAAACTCAGGATGGTATTTCCTTTCTAGCTATACGCTATTGTCAAAGATTTTAGTTCTGTCTTGCTTTCCTAGCTGTATAGATAGTTTAATTATGTTTCATTCCACCAATGCTGGCTTTGATTTCTCCACATTTTCCATATCCTTTGTTCTTTATTCCTCTTTACCTTGAAATTTCCAACTGGGATGATTTAACTCTGACTGAAAAATAATATCTTTTAGGTTTTCCTCACTTTGTATCCAAATGTTGCAAAATCTCAGCTTTTTGCTTGAAAATACCCATGTTGTCCTCATTCCCGAAAGATACTGTAGCTGGGTTTTGAGTCCCACATCAGTATTTTTCCCTTTCAGAGTATTCTACAAAAAGATAAACAAAATAAATAAAATTTGACACAATTTTAAATCATTTCTCAAAATGCAAGGAGAACTAGATTTGTTACCAGTTTCATGCAGTCTCTGATCTTCCAAAGACTGAATTTTCCAAAATATGAGAGATTTCCAAAACCTTCACTATTTGAGGGCCTCTACTGGTTCTATTTCTTCTGGTTTAGACCCAAGCAGTGCTACAAATCGTCCAACAATATGGGTGTCACTATGTTGTTTTAGAAATGCTGATAGAATGTATTTGGCTTGATTCAATAATATATTGTGTCCAAGTTATCACAGAAGTGGGATTTCTGGTTATAATGTCAAGCTCAGAGAACATAACGAGTGACCAAGATGCTAATTGAGTTTCTCAGCTGGATCCCAATCCAGATGTAGAGGGTGTCAGGTTATGGTCACTGCTGGGAACCAGCTGGCTGCAGGCATTGGCTTCTTTGTAGTCAGGTGTCTCCAAATGACATTTCCTCACCCCATGTGTTTCAGGGCTTTCTCTTCAAAAGTAGTACAGTTCTTCAGCTTGTAGGGTCTTCTCAAATGCTTCCTCCCAACACCAACAGCTTTTGCTTTTCGGAGGGTGGTTTGTTTGCTTCTCTTGCGTCTCTTTCTCTTCTTTCTTCCTTTTCTCCTTTCCAACCCCACTCCTCATCCCTTTCCTTTGCCCTTTTTTATTTCCTGTACATTTTCTCTTGTTGCAGTTAAAAAGTTAATAACACTTTTGGTCACTCTTAGATGTTCTTATCTCTTTTTTTCTTCTCCCTAGTTTTTTTCTTATCTCTTCACTTCATTAAATTGATGATTTTTTTGTGCATAAGAATAAATATTGCTATCTATATAATCCAGTAAGACTGTGACCATTGAGTTTATGAGATCAAGTATTTTATTTGATGAAATAGATAGTCTTTTAAAATTATTTATATAACTCAAGTATTATTCATTTTGGTACTTTATATTGGAGAAATATGATCATCTAAAAGGTAGAGAGAGAATGATCTGTGTAAGTTGATTGTCTGTTCTACATGAGACATTGTTTTCTGTTCATTGTTTCTAGATTTGATTTAAATCAACTTGTGCTTTTCTCATTTTAAGTCTTCTTTCAGGCTTTGTCTCACTTCTAGTCCCCTTATCATGCTGTTTATACTCTCAGTCTTCACAGTCCCATTTAAATTATTAAATTTGAAGTTTGGTTTTGTGGATTACATCAGCCACATCTCATCATATTGAACGGTGCAGATTATTAGTGCCTAAAGTTCTGTTGGAAGCACTGCCTTATATTCCCCCCAGTTCTTCCATGAACCACAGAGGGCAACATTTAGTGTCATTCAGGAATAAACCTTTCCTATGTACTCAGATGCATTAGTGTCCTTTGTTACTGTAATGAGATACTCAAGGCTGGGTAACTTTATAAAAAGGTTTATTTAGCACATAGTTGCAGAGGCTCAAGGGCACTCAAGCAGTAATTGCCTTCTTGCTGAAAGAGACCAAGGTACGGGGCATCACATGGCAAGAGATACAGAGCTCACATGAGTTAGTCTCCTCTGGTCTCCTGTTTTTTTTATAAAGCCACCAGTATTCAGTCATGGGGCACTACCCTGAGGAACTTATACCTCATCCTGACCACCTCCCAAGCCCCCACTCTTAAGCACCATCATTGGATTCCGTGTCTACCCTCTAATCTCTCGCCATGAGTTAAACACATGACCCTTCTGATCCAGCACATCATGTATTTTCTCCTGAGAACCAAGACATAATCTTCTGTTTTATTTCAGCTTTGTTCAAGACAATGGCTATGTCTAAGGAAAATCTTTCAAAGGTGTAACAGAGACATTAATACAGATACTGACACACCGTATTCAGTGTAAAACAACACCACTACAAAAAAAAAAAAAAAAAAAAAAAAAAAACACACACCACTAAGAAGGCAGAATCTGAACGTGTAGAGGACTTCCATTTCCAAATGGGATTTCTGGTAAAGGAGCAGAGGGCTGGTTAAACTTTATAGCACTGAGCCGTGACTGTGGGTGCATTCTGAAAGATGCTGGCTGGATGGCCCTTTTTGCTGCCCAAAGGTTACTGTCACTAGTTTCTGTTCTACCTGAGTTGTGCTTTCATCTAACAGCTCACAGAGGAGTTTCAATTTAAGTAGAGGGCTGCATGAGATTTCCAGGGCTGCCATAACAAAATAACCCCAAACCAGTAGCTTAGATCAATAGAAATTTATTTCCTAGTATCTCTTTAAGATACTAGGAAAGCCCCTCCCTCTGGAGGTTGTGGCCTCTGGAAGTTGGTGGCAATGTTTGGCTCCCGTTGGCTTGCAGCTGCATTGCTCCCATGTCTACTTCTGTTATCGCACGGCCTTCTTCTCTCTGTGTTTCTGAGTCTCTCTCTACTTAAGGCACCAGTTATGGGATTTGGGGTGTACTTCAATCCAGTATTGTCTCATCCTAACTTGATTCCATCTGTAAAGAATTTGTTTCCAAATGAGGTCAATATAGGAATGAAAGAATCGGACTTTTGGGGGTATTATCTTTTCACAAACCATTAAGTTATAATCCCAAGGGCTTCCGATTTTTTTTTCTTTTTAGAAGGACTACACACAGCTGCTGAATCTTAATCATAGATTTGAAATTTAAAACATGCATGCATAGTGTATAAGGTGCATTGAAGATGAAATCAACTCAAATAAAATAAAAATATATGGGTATAGGACTCTGGAAAGGAGGCTATTTATCTCTGTAATCCATTCTGGATACCACAATCCTGAGTTTAGTAATGAATGTAGAGGCCATCTTTCATGCCATGTTCAGTGCATCTCTGTGTGTGTGCCTATATATGGAGGAATTTTTAAATAGTACATCATATAAACATCAAAGTAATTTACACATATGCAGTATATACCACATGTATATATTTGTGTGTGTATACATTTACACATATACAAACATTTATAAATGAATGTTATATGTAGCTGGACTCCTATGTGAACTGTGAGCCCTTACAAAGAACATAGGATACCACCTTAATCAGTGTGCTTTGGGGAAGGTGGTGAATGAAATAGACCCAGTCTTTATTCTGGTATATCCTGGATCTCTTTTCCTGTTGCATTATTTTAGTTCCACCAATTGTCTGCTACACTCAACATGACACTAGGATGGGACTTTCAGAACATTGTGACTATCTAGATGAGGTTGAGTCATAACCTGTGAAAAACACAGTACATTCAATACAGTCATTATGAAGTCGTACAGACATTGTAGAGTCTTACTTCCCTCATCTTTGCTGTGCAAATGCTGACGACTCTTTCCCTGTTAGTAATGGGCATAACATTCTGCTCTTACCTTGACTGAGTGTTACTGTGTTGTGACCGGGAAGTCTTGCCTGTGGCCTCTCTGCCAGCTGAACTCTCTCTGGGATCAGCTTCCTGCTCTGAGTAAATGGGAAGGGGATGTGAAATTTCTTATAGTGACAAGAGCCACTTCCTTCCAAGAATCTGGGTTAAAACATAGGTATAGCTTTCTCTGGTGAATTTGTGCTCAGTGTCTTCAAGGCCACAAGTGGAAGGTTGCAAAGCGCTCTCAAGGTGAGAAGGCGCTTCTTCCATCATTAAGGTTGCCTGGTACATGTTTGTCCAGAAATGTTTTTATCATCAGATTCATCATTCTGAAGTTCTTCCATACAAGGGTCATGGCTTTATTTTTCCATAGAAAAATTGTATTCTTGGAGATAGATCATCTCTCAGTTAGTTAAAATAGCATTTAAAATTTTTTAATATTGATAAACTAGAAATACATGGAACAAATGTAAAGAGAAAAAAGTCACCATTGTTTCCTACTATTTCAATGTAAGAAGCAACTGAATGCATAGACTTGAATAGATATGTTTACACTGTGTGGGCCACAGTTCCTTCTCATGTTCCACTCCATGTTTACTGCTTTCTGCAGAAGGCAATAAGCAGTCTGATCTGACTTGTCACATGCTGTTGCTTTACTGGAAGTCTTAGGTAGCCTCAAAAGCTAAGGTGATGTGAACTTGACCCATGTGGCGCTGGCATTGTGGCATAGCAGTTAATGCTGCAACCTGTGATTCCGCTGTTCCACGTGGGCATCAGTTTGTGTCCTGGCTGTTCTACTTCTTTTTTTTTTTTTTTAAGATTTACTTTATTTGAAAGACAGAGTTACAGAGAGAGAGAGAGAGAGAGAGAGAGAGAGAGCAGTCTTCTGTCTGCTGGTTCACTCTCCAAATGGCCGCAACAACCAGAGCTGAGCCGATCTGAAGCCAGGATCCAGGAGTTTTCTCCAGGTCTGCCACATGGGGGCCCAAGGACTTGAGCCATCCTCTAGTGCCTTCCCAGGCAATTAAGAGGGAGCTGGATCAGAAGCAGAGCAGCCAGGACTTGAACTGGTTCCAATATGAGATGCCAGTGCTGCAGGCCAGGGCTTTAACCTAAGCACTGTGTCATAGTGCTGGCCCCTGTTCCACTTCCAATCCAGCTAATGGCCTGGGAAAAGCAGAGAAAGATGGCCCAAGTGTTTGGGCCTCTGTCACCCACATAGGAGACCCAAATGAGGCTCCTGGCTACCGGTTTCAACCTGGCCCAGCAGTGGCTGTTGGCCATCTGGGGAGTGAACCAGTGGATGGAAGATTCTCTCTCTCTCTCTCTCTCTCTCTCTCTCTCTTTCTCTCTCTCTCCGACTTTCAAATAAATAACTAAATCTTGACCCAGAGCAGGGGAATTTATAATCTCAACATTTCCCATTACTAAGGGCTTGCTTTGAGTCTTTCCTTGTCTTGAAGCATTGGATGAGTGCAGGTGGTCTGATAAGAAATTTGCAGTCAACAACACTTTCAAAATGGCATTCTAATAAGTTTGGATTGCTCCCTTTATAGGTACCAACAACAATTAAAATGTATGTAATTGAGAATTACAGTTGCTAAGAATTGTCAATCCTGTAACATTAAAATTCATGGACAGACTTGGAAAGCTGTGAAAAGGTTGTTTAAGGTAGTGAGCAGAGTTGGAAACAAATGTAGGATTTTATCACCTATTCCATCATACCATTAATTAAACAGCCACTTTGATTTAACATAGCTAAATGATCTCACAGAAACATAATGCATAATCAGGGCTGAAAAAGTAAATCAGTATATTCCAGATTTCTTCCTTTTTCAGAGAAAACAAAAGCAAAAGAGAAGAAACTGGCTTGGATTGATTACCTAATCACATTTCTGAATCTCTTTACTTTGAAGACATCATCACTTCCAAATAGACAGCAGAGAGATTTGAGCATTTTTAAAATCTGACTCACGTTTATCAGTAGCCCTGCACGTGCAGTGCATTTGGAAATGCAGTTGATTCACAATTCATTTATTCAACAAATATTTGACTATCACCTTATTTAAACCAAGAACTGGAGAGTCAATGGTGAATGGAGTAGATCCTCCAACTCTTAAAGATTATGTCTGAGTCTGGTGACAAAGAGGAGCAACAACAACAACAACAAAAAAGGAGATGATTAAAAGAGGCATAGGAGTTGTAACAGGTGAATAGAAGATGGTTTGGGGTCTCAGGAAAGGCTTACTAGAGGAAGGAATATTTAGGTTGAGACATAACGGATGAAAACAAATCATCCAAACAAAGTGGAGGAAAAGGAGACTAGCAAGAGGAGAAGAAAAGGGCAGAGAGGAGCGGGGTGTGTTGAATGAATGAATGAATGTTCAATGATCACATATTTAAAATTTTATTTATAGTTATTTGGGAGGCAGACAAATGGTGAGAGGCAGACAGAGAGGGAGCTCCCATCTGCTGGGTCACTCCCCACATGCCTGCAACAGGCTGGGCTGGGCCAAGTTGGATAAAAAAGCCACTCAAGCCAAGAACTCAATATGGGACTCCCACATGAGTGACAGGTACCCAAGTACTTGAGGCATCACCTGATGCCTCCCAGCATATACATTAGCAGGAAACTGGGATAGGAATTGGAGCCAGGACTTGAACCCAGACTCTGAAATAGGAGGTAGCCATCCCATGTGGTGTCTTAACCACTGCACCAAATGTCCTTCTTGATGAAACATTTTTGAACTGAGGAAAAATGCATTTTAGGACATTCTCTGGCATTCCTTGGATTAAGGCCTGAAATGTTCCAGTGAATGATGATTGGAGATTCTTGTCCAATACAGGTGCAATAGAAAGTGGAATTCTGAAGACAGTTCTCAGCAACTAAACAAAGCGTGTTGATCTTGTCTTCTTGACTTTGTAATTTAAGGAATCTGGATACACATAAGGACCCTCCTGGATGGCAGGTTAAGACCACTGTCCCGGACCTGCAGAAGACCCTAATCTTTAGGGTCACTTTTTGAGAACTCTGAACTGAGAACTCTGAGCTTCTGTGAGCACCTACATCCTGCTCATCTTACTTCTCCCAAACCGTGATTGGAGGTTAGGGTAAATATCTGAGAATCTCTTAGCTGGGAAAAGGACATAAAACTCTTAGATCCCCTGAACCCAGAACATGAAAGGGGCAAGTGTGTTCCCCTGAAGCCAGTGTAGTGGTGGCAGGGACAGTAAGGGAGGTGCCAGAGAGGCTCCAGCTGAGGGACGGTCGACAGAGACACAGGAGTTGAGCTGCAGATATGGCCCTCTTGGGCCATTTGGAGAATCTGTCAGTAGAGTCAAAATTGGAAAGCTATGACATGGCTTTATTAAAGGCTGCCTGGTGTCCTGGATGATGGGCTCTCAAGAGAATGATTTCAGTGAGTGGTTGGAATGACAGTCACAGTCTTTGCAGTATGCCAGCTTCTTTGCGGAGGAGGTAAAAGAGGATTGTTAGAAACTTGGATTTGGGAGGCAGACAGTCCACCTTGTGCTCTGGCTTTACTGCTGCCTGTTATGTGTTACACAGGGAAAATATTAGTATCTAGTTGATTAAAGACTCTTCAGGCAATTTGGTTGTGAGCATGTGTCCAAATGTTATGAAAATCCTGCAACAAAAGGAAATAATCCTCTTAGAGGCCAAGTAGGATTCACATTTGGTAAAGATATTTTAAAGGAGGAGGCAATGTGGAGATTATCAGTGTCAGACTGATCTCCAAAAGAAAAATAAGTCATTAGGAAAAGTCACTAGACTCGTGACTGATTAGTCAGTCATAGAGTAGGCCATTAAATCCAGTCTTAATCTTATTAAAACTACTCCAAAGATGGCTTAACATAGTATCAGTAAAATCCTAATTTCTTTTTGGGAGGAAAGTGTAAATTGCATCATGTAGCCCAGGTTTGTGACAGGCTTTTTTTTTTTTTTTCTATTCCAACCTCAGAGTTGCTGTGAAGACTAAATGAGATGTCACATAAAAGATGTCTTAGTCTCAATTATGATCCACAGAAAGTGGTCAGTTAGTATTTTGTTGGTGTTTAAGGGAGACTGTCCCTCCACTCTTCCAGAGTTGCATACTATTGGTCAGAACACGACAAAGCCAAGCTGTGGTTTTCCAGTTTCGCCTCTGGTAATGGATCCTCAGTGGGCTCTGACTGGGCTGCAGAGAAGCTCTGTGGAAGAATCTGTTGCTGGTTCACCTGATTATTACTTAGTTGCTACAGAAAGATCCCCGGGGGAAGGTCCTTTGCTAAGCAAGAACTCTTCAATATAAAATTTCTGGACATCGTTGTATATTTAAAGGTAAGCCTAAAGCCTGCTTTCAGAGGATAGAGACTTTGACACAATAAAAGAATAAGATTTTGAAGGCTAAAGACTTAGGGCTGGAAAATGGAGGGGAAGCTTTTGAGGAAGCAAGAAGGGCAAGAGGAAGGCAGGAAGCTCAGGTCAGAGAGCTCATGCGGCTCTGCGAAGCCTCCTACGCTGGGAAATGGCTGCTTGCTTCTTAGTACCCTGAAAGCAGATGCTGTATTTGCAGTTTTGGGCTGTCCTGTGTTTTTCTTGGGCAGTAATCCCTTTCTGTTCCTGTGAAACTTCAGTTAAAGGCTGCCTCATTCATTCTAAATTACCACGGCCGTGAAGCGTAGCTTCCTGTGCTAGTAACTTGGCTGTGTTCGGCTTTGGGGAGGTCACTCTGCAGCATGACAGACTTTCTGATGGAAACCGCTGAGGAAGATGCCTGAGGACACGTCACAGTTTGGGTAGTGGGTGTTGTGGGCCCTTTGATGATGGTCTTGAATGAACCATATGTAGTTGCCTGAGACCCAGTGATGGGAGGGGCATTTGCTTGTTTTAAAATATGCATTCCTGATTCCAAGTATTTTGCACCCATCTGAGATAAGGATTCAAGAGCAGGACTTATTTAAAAAGAGAGAGAGAGAGAGAGTAAAGAACACACTCATCCAAGAGTGTGGGTAACCCCACAATGAGAGAGATCTGCCTTGAGAGAGCCAGAGATGCCTGTGAAGAGAGAATGCGGGAGAAAGGCCAGCTGCAAGGGCAAGAAGCCAAAAAATGGCTGCTCCCATGAGCAGCAGTGCCGTTTTTGGAGTAAGGAGTGGTCTCCTAATTGAATATACTAATGCAGTGAAATTGGGTAGAGTTTAGTGTACATGAGGTTTTCTGGGAGTTTCATGGCACCTCCATGTGGAGTGTCTAACTCCTCTGTGGACATTAGGACACCTCCTCCTTCCTACTGCTGTATGAGATACAGGTCCATCATAGGAAATTGGCATACTGGACGGACATGCAAGGGGGTAGAGTTACAGTCAGGGCTACAAGACAGGAGTGTGGGAAAATCTCCCAGCTCATTTATCCCTATCTAACTTCCTACCTAGTAGCCCCATTTCAAAAGGATTGTTTTTCAAAATAAAAGTAAGCATTGAAGAAATGATTAAATAATGTAAAAGTTCCTAGTCTTCCCAATATCCTCAATCTCATTTCCTAGGGGAAACAGATGGCTATCCCTTCAAATGTTTTCTATGCCTGTGCAAACATACCTGTATTATATATAATTATATGTAATTCATGTATTTTTATATACAAATAAGATTATTTACATACTCTTTCACAATGTGTTTCTTTTCATTATTTTACTGACAGAAATGCAGTATATTCTCAGCATGCAACCTTGAATTTTATTTACCTTTGTTTTATTGAGCATTTTTGTGTTTACCTTTCTTGATCGAATCTAAGAGTGAAACCCAAAATTAGACTGATAGCCCAACTCAGAGAGATGGAAACAAACATAACTTGAAATAAGCATGGATTATTAATTTCTACTCCAGGCTCCAGCCTTGCAGCCAGACAAGCATTCTAAGTGCAGACACATATAAGGTGCAAAAAGTGATAACAAAGTTTATTCAAAAGACGAGAAAGTGAACACATCTACATGTGTGAGCAAGAGTTGCCCCACATGGAGAAATACTCAACATAAATGGCCAGTGGGCCAGAGGACTGTCCAAAAGAGGAAGGGAGGAGAGAGGGGAGAGCAAAAGAGCACCCACACAGCACCTCCAGCTGTGGTCTGCAACGAAAGAAAGAGACCCTTCCAGTTGTTGGCGTCTTTTATGAAGTAGGCGGTGGTTCCCCTACAGGGGTGAATCCACCTAGAAATTATACTGCACCTCCACAAGTTCCACTTGGAGTGCAATATCAATATTTCCATGGTGTCCTCCCCTTAGGTCCTGGATGAAGCAGATATATCCTGGGAAGGGGTGATTTTGATTGACAAGTAGGAGGGTAGAGTTACATATGGGGGCTTGTGATAAATTCCAGCGCAGCGTATCTGAGCTAGCTATCTACCTACCTCACATCAAGCTGAGTGTTCATAAGAAGAACAGTTGGTTTCTCAGGAGTGAACTAGGAATCAGGTCTTGAGGGATGATTTGTCATTTCTTGGATGGCAAAGAAGCAAGGAGAGGGGAGAACATTCTAGCAGAAGGAACCAGTGGGAAAAAAGGCTTGGAAGCACACCCATGTGGCTTGGAATTTGGAGATAAAAATTATTGGGGTTCTATATCCTTGTCACTGAAATTTACATCTCTTACCCTTGGATAACCATTGACACTTAACTAGGTGACCTAATAACATCCTGATGTAATGGAAAGTTTGCTTAAGGTTTTGCTGAACACAAGTAAGTTCTCTATGTGTTCTTAAACTTCAGTCTTTAGTATTTGTGATGATGAAGGGAACATGGGTAGGAAATGGACTCAGAAAACTGCATAAGAGGTGCTTTTTGGCTTTGGGACAAATTTTCTGTTAAGGAAATCCCCAAAGGGAAGTACATAGGAGGTTGTAAATTGAATTAAATTACAATGCTCTCCTTTTATTCCCTAACAGTTCTGGGATTTCCGTGGTCTAACGACTTTTTTTTTTCTGGAATTTCGCCTTAGGCTGAAGGCCACAGGAGATTCTCTGACAGGAAATCTCCTTTAAGAGTAGAGTCTGTTCTTTAAAACACTCTCTCGCCTGGTCCTACTAAATAAACCATTTTGGTTCTCTTGTGTTCATGGCTAATTTTTGCTTCTTTTAATGTGATTTAGTTTGGATTTGACTTTGCCAGTAATTGGATATGTAAGGATATCTGTTATAAAGTGGCTTTGAATTTCATGAATTGTCAATAAAAATTTACTACTTTTTTTAACCTAAGAAGTGGCAATTTCATATTGTTCAGCTGAATGTATTTCACCATACAGTAGTTTCTTGTTATTAAAATTGAGGTTAATCAGCTCCTCCTTAGAGATTTCCTCACCATTAACTTTATGGTTAGTCAAAAAGAACTTTTATAGACTTCTCAACATCTTGCAAGTCCATTGCCTTTATTCTATGTTGACTGTCACCATCCTTGTTCAGGCCCCTTTATCTTTCATCTAGATCATCTGAAGTGTCTTTGCGGCCCCCAGTCTTGCAAACAATGCACCAGTTTTTCTTGTTCAGTATGTCTTCCCAGAGCTCCACTCTCAGTGACTTTCAAGTTAGCAATGGAGCCTCCCACAAGACAAGACTCTTGGCTCCATCTTCTCCATCCTGTTCCTTTTCTGTGGCCCATTCCTTGCATATTGAGGTAATTGTCAGTTCATTTTTGGTTTCTTATTTCCATTTTGCATTTGCTCTTCATTGTTCTAGTTGCTTCTGTGGCCATCATTTCTTCCCCTTGTCAGACTACAAACTCTTTGAGGGCAGACAGAGTCTTCCTCAGCTTTGAAAAGCCTGTGGCACATAGCACTCGGATCACCATCTGCAGCCATGTAGGTTTTGAACTGCACAGTCTGGTTTGGCCATTCTTAGAGACCAGGTTGTGAAAGCTTCCCTGGGAGTCATGAGAGGGCCATTGTTGGCTCAATGCATAGACAGATACATTCTCCATAAGCACTCATGGAAGTCCTATGGATCTAAAACTGTGATAAGTGCTCCTGAAACACTTAAATCTCCAACTTCTACTCTGGATCTTCTCTCTGATCTTAATGGGAAACACAGCCAACCCCGGGGAAGAGATTGTGATTAGAAAGAAGCTCTTGCATTTACAGCAAAGGTTGGTAATGATCTTCCCAAGACTTGCAAATGGCTCCTGCCTTGGGTTCTTACCAACAAGTCTCCTGGCTGTGTTCTCATCGGGGATCTGCACGGATACCTGTGATAACTTCAGTGGAGGTGATGTTTCCCTGGCTTATTCTCATGGTGGGCAGGGCAGATTGGTTTTATTTTCTGACTGGTCTGCCGTCTCACCAGACATACAGGACAAACGATGACAAATCATCCCCCTCAGTGTTCTACCTGGACCTTTTTTTTAATGTGAACATCAGGTGCTTCTAGCTTATCTTCATCAAGCCCCTGTTTCCTTTTGTCATGGTGTTTCAAACATAACTAGAAAAAAAATCACACAGTTACTGGCTTTCAGAGTTTGGGAGGGATTGCATTATGTGGCCATTTTCAAGAGAAAACAATACGTTTGAACCAAGGAGTGATTACAACTTGATGGGGGTCAGATTGGCTTTTGGAGATGCTTCTTAGGTGTGGAGAGGAGTCGTGAGTGAGGCAACGGCTCACATTTGCGTAGCACATGAGAAAACTGGCTGCCCTTGACCAAGACACACGGTGCCAAGGAGACGGTCCTGCACTTCTCCTGATGTGATATGAATAGTTAGGCAGATAGCGAGGCCCAGGTGAGCTGGAATTCTCACCAGGTCTGCAATGTCATGTTTATTGCTTTACCTGTCGGTCTACAATGCCCAGCTTCCCAGGATGCAAGGAGACACTATGATGACCACACAGGTGTTCAACTCCACTTGGACGTGCATGCTTCACGCACACCAAAACCCCATCCCATCTGTTTACTCAATTAAGGCACCACCCCTTACCTTATGACACTGGCTGAGAGTGGAGGAAGGCCAGGTTTTGTCTCAGACTACAGTTGGGAGTGCTAGTCAGGCTTTTTTTCCTCTCATTTTATGCAACCCTCTGGCCCATTCATGATGACTGTTTTTCCATGTGGGGTGGCCCACACTCACATGTGAATGAATATTCATTCTCTCACCTTTCAATACATCCTTTTCTCACTTCTGCACCTATATGTGCCTCCGCTTAGAATTCTTATCTCTGTGCCAGGCAAGACCCTGGATTGAAAATTTAGGTATGGGGCCCACAGCAGTACAAGTGTCAAATTTGGAGAAAAGTTCATAGGGATATCCTCCCAAGGATATCCTCCCAAGGGAAACATGAAAGGGCAAACTGGCAACAACTGATTTAGGAACAGAGCTGAAATGTAAAGTTTCCTGTGGGAAAAAGAAGCAAATATTTAAAACATTAGAAAGAGAATGCCATGGGGAATTTCAACCCTTCTTCAATGCAGTATGTCTTGGCGTAAGTACAAGAACAAGGCTGGAATTATTACTGCTCCCAAACAGGGCAGATGGAGCCCCAGTGACCTGCTCGGGCAGAGGCTCCCATCCAAACTTCTTAATGGGGTGTGTGTGAGAGAGAGAGATTTTGTTGACATACATCTCAACATAGCACTTGCACTGAAATTTGGAGTGAGAATGAAAAAGAAATGAGGGAAGTGAGAAACCATGAGTGGTTTTTCTGCCCAGAGTGTGGGAAAGGGCGCCGAAGCCAGAGGGAAGCAGCAGAGACTGTGAAGCGTGTGTAGGGGGCTCCAGAGCCTGTGCCTTGGGACCAGCTGAGAAGGACCCTGAGTGCAGAGCCTGCCGGAAATGTTGATTTACTCTTGCTGCCTTCTGGAGTTATTGCTGCTCCCGAACAGGGCAGATGGAGCCCTGGGCCTGGGGAACCCCAGCTCCCATTCCAGCCTCTGGAGGCTTGTTGACTCCCAGGCAAACGTGAAGGAACTGAGAGGAGGCCCCTCTGTTCCAGGAAGGAGGGCAGGCACCTCGTCTCCCTGGGCCCCTAGTCATCCTCAGTCTGCTGAGCATCAGTGGAAGCTTCTCCCGCTCTCCTCCTGTTTCACCTCTCCCTGCATTCAGCACGTGACCTGACGCCAGGATTTGAATATCGTTTGTCCCTGGGAAACTCATGTTGAAATGTGGTTGCCAAGTGGCAATGTGGGGAGGTGCTTAGTTCATTGAAGGGATTAATGCCGCACTTGAGAGACTAGGCTAATTCTTATGGGAGTGAGCAAGTCCTCATTCCCATGTGTGATTTTCTCTCCCAGTTGCACCAGCCTACTCTCCCTTATTTCTGCCATGTTAAGGCTCAGCATGGGGCCCTCACCAGAAGCTGAGAAGGTTGCTGGCACCGTGTTCTTATAGTTTCCAGCCACTGGAACTGTGAGCTCAAATCAGCCTCTGTTCTTCCTCAAGTGCCCAGTCTCAAGTATTCTGCTAAAGTAGAAGAGAATGGGCTATTGGTTTGGAGAGTGAGTCCTCTGGCTTCCTCCCTACCCCTGAGAGATGAAGTGTGGTTTTGCTTCCTCTGATACTGCAGCTCTTCTGGCCATTCCAGGAGGAAGAGGAAACATATTCATCTTGCTTCTATGCCCTCGGTCTTTGCATCACGCTTATTAGAAGTATGATTCAGTCTAATGGGCCAAGCCCATCATGGTTTAAAGAAGACTGTTTTGCATGGTTTTCAGCGTGTCTGGAGTATGCTTCAAACTCAGGCCCTCTGCCCAGATGCACACTCTCTTGCAGGGCCTAGACCCACTGGGTGGGCTTTGGCGAGCACGAAGGAATGACTGACCAGCACTCTCATCAAAATTCCGGAAGCCCTGGGTCCTTCCTTCTGGGTGAAAAATGTGTAAGGCAGTGAAGGGAATGTGAAGGAGTTTCCTGTATTCTGTGTCCTCGGTTTTGGGTTTGTTGGTGGTGTTTTTTTTTTTTTTTTTTTTGCATCAAGGCATTGCTTCCATGTTGGCCAAGTGTTTTATATTATAGATGCTCACAACATGTTCAGGGTAGGGGAAAGAATTGCTACTATGTCAACACTAACAATGTTAATTTCTGGCAAAGCTGAATTTTCAAAAAATGTCGTTTTTTATTTTCCTCCCCAAAGAGAGGATCAAACAGTCAGCTACTTTTTTAAAGCAGTGATGATTGTTTCTTTTCACAGTGCTGAATGCTAACACAGGAAAGAACACATGGACCTGCCACAGTGTGAGTTAACTGATGTATTGAATTTGAAATTATTGATAGATACTGCCAATATGGTAAGATGTTCTACTTGAAATTGCCCACATTCCAAGACTGGCACTATCTAGCAACTTTTCTTGTTTTATTTTTCTCCACAGAACTTATTGTTTTAGGATGTACTCTATGTTTGACTTAGTTTAGACTAAATGTTTTCCTCTCTCCCTTTCTCTCTTACACACACACACACACACACATCCCAGAATGTAAGTTCATGAAGGCAAAATTTTATTTTTGTCTGTTTTAGTCACTGCTATATTTACTGTACTTAGAAGGATGCATGAAGCAGAATGGCATGAAGTGAATACCATTTGACCTATATAATGAGTGAATATAATACATATGAGTATAATGAGTGAATGCCATAGAAGGTGGTGCTTTCGTCGAAGCACAGATTTCACTCTTCCAAAACCACACACTTGGAAGTCAGATCACCTGTTGCACAGTGAGATTTCATCTTTCTTGATACGAAGATCAAGTAGGACCTGACCAACAGCATGGTCATGCCTGAGAATTTGGAAACACCAAGGCACCTTCTGAGCAATCTTAGGTTCCATGTTCATATACCAAGCAACAGTCCAGCACCACAAAGGGAACATGAGAGAACAGAGACAGGACGAGAGATTCCACTGCTCCATGCACAGTTGACAGTTACCCCTCTCCTTATCCTCAAGTAGTGCAAACCACAACTTTCAACTGATGTGGAGGGGAAGGATAAAGAGCAAAATCTTAAAGCCAGTTGTAGAAAAATCTGTAAACTTCTGTGGTATGTTTCACATCTCTTTGAAGGGAAGTTCTACAGAGTGTGATGGTGGTTGGTCTAACTTCTCTAAATGCATGTATGCTGTGCACATGAGAGTGTTCATTCCTTTACTCAACAAACATTCACTGACTCCCATTCTTCACACAACCCTGTTCCAGGCACTGGGGCTCAACTATGAGCAAGACAGAAAAAAACTGCTGCCTTTTCCATGCCTGAACCTTTCTAGTTTGCAGCTAGTCAATATGTATTTTTGGTGTTTGGGGCCACGTGGTCACCACTGCAGACAACATGCTAATGAACGTCCATGACTACATGTGAAGGAAACTTTATTTTCCAAGAGATGTGGCAAGAAAAGTTTATTTACAAAAAGGGATGTGTCCCTTAGGCAGCAGCTGTTGGCTGACCCTTGCTTGGCTTTGTTGCATTATGTTCAGATGTTAGAGATAGGTCTGAGATAAAGCTTACGTTTTGGAGTCAGATCTCTGTATAGCTTGCACACAAAGCTGTATGACATTTCCATGCTGTTTCTGTGCCCTGCTTTGGCAAGCACTACTGTTAGGAAGAAGGGTCCAAGTTACCCCGTGGTGATCACTCTTCTCTGCCTCCAGATGCTTCCTTTGTTCTCCCCAGCTCCTCTCCTCTGTCTCTCTTTCCCACTTCTTTCTGCTCAGAGGCTGTTTGTGTGGTCTAAACCAAAGCAATTTCTACCTCCTTGCTGTCTTTGGGGTCCAATCAAGGGAGATTCCTGGCAAGAGATCTGAAGGAAGGAAGAAAGTGGGGCTGGAGTAGTTACTACCCTGATTCTTATCCCTGGGCTGGCTGCAGCCTTTGACCCAGGGACGATGCCTTTCACCAGGCAACCAACTGACCAGACCCCTTCTGTCTTCTGATACTATATGCACACACTCTCCTTGTTCCCCCAGGTTGGGGGCTGGGGACAGCTCTACTGCCATATCTCTGTGTGACCCTGCACTTTTGTAGCTTAGTCATTTTATAAATAAGCTCTTCCTGGATTATCCCAATTTACTTGTGCCATCTGTTCCTGTGGGGACCCTGATCGATGCAACAGATTTGGCTTTTGGCAGTGCCATTACTGTGTCCCCTGGCAGAGGGCAGGAAAGCTGCAGAGAGGCTTCTAGAAGCTTCTCATGAAAACTATCTCCAACAAGGCCTCTCTAATTGCTAAAGCATCCAAACACCGAGTCTCTATGAACACGATGTTCTCCTGATGAAAGAAGTCTAGCATAAGCCTTAAAACTAGATGTCAGTTGTATCTCAGGATCTGACAGTGGCCAGGCTATGTGAGCATGGCTGCAAACCAAACAGGCTCAGGAGAGAGCTCGGACTCGAGGCAGAGTTCACGAGTCTTAGCAGCTCATTGCCACCGGATCTTAGAGCAACTTTCCAAGCTCTATGGAGATCCCAGTCAGAGAAGGTAGCAGACCCCACACCCATTTCTGGAAACAACTTGCTGAACTGAGCGTAACTGGAGGACCTCAGCATCCCACACTCTTCAGAGATGCTTTGTGTGCTGCTAATGGAGATAGTGGGGCCAGCTTTGTATTCCATCACGGCTCTGTGGATGTGCCCTTGGTAGAAGTGATTTAATCATCATTGGTGTCAGTTCCTTCATTGAAAAACAGGGATTTCAGTGATAATTAAATTGGTTAATACTTAGAAAGGATCTAGAGCAGTGCCTGTACATGGTAAGTACTTCAAACCTTAGGTATTAGAGTGAAGGAAGCAGCCTCTTCCCTCTTCCCCATGTTTGGTGTTGAAATCGTGCTTGCAGTACCCTCCCACCCCAGACACAGCCTCTGCCTCTCTTTTGTGTCCAATGAAAGGACCTGTTGTCAGGCATGGTGACCTGTAAGCTCTGCAGAGATTTTTATATTGGGTCATAATTTCCTAAGAGTGTGTTACTCAACTCTCAGCAGCCATCCTTGCCGCGTCTTACATTGTGTTAGGAGCCGAGGACGTAGCAATGAACAAGAAAGCCCAACCCTCAGCTTCGTGAAAGTGCTACAGAAAGATAAAGCTGGGCCTTAGAGATCTCGGGCTTCACAGCTACATTTAATTTAAGACCCAGCCCCTTGAGAAAACTCTGCTCAACACCTGGCCTTCTTACCTCTGCCGAGCACAGGGCAGCTAGCTACAATGGAGCTGTGGCTTAGTACACTTTCCCCATCAAGACCCTTATGCCTTTCTGTCGATTCCCTTGGCATGAGAGTAAATAGAAAATCACAGGTTCCTTAGCCCCTTTCTCAAAAGGGTCCTCTGCCAGCACAAATGGATTTTCAATTTAAAGGACTTGAAATAAGAAAAAAGCTTCTCATTGCTTTTTCTACAGTGAACATGTACTGTTGTTGAAGTGAGAGCTAAAGATTTTCTAATTTTAAAAGAGTTTATAGTTGCGATACAGAGGATCCTTATTAAAGTTTCATCAAGAACATCATACACAGGACACACCACAAGTTAACAACACTGATAAAGTTTGTAAATGGTGTTAAAACAATTGGAGAAAATTGTCAGCATTCATGCTCCACTTTTTCACTTCAAGTTGAGAACTAGAAGCCGCAGGATAAAGGGATAGACCCCCACAGGCCATACAGGCAGGTGACTGTGAAGTAATCTGAGAATATCTCCAAGGAAATCAAAGGTGCCAAAAAATAGTTTTGTTCACAAGTCAGACAGTGAGACTTGTAGAAAATGCCCTTAAAATCTCAAGGCAGCATTCCTTTTTACTTGCTTTTAGAAAACTAAAATTGATACTTGTTACCTAATCATCTTTGATGCATTGCTCCTCATTCTCATTTTCTAGCAGAAAACAAAATCCCTGCTTCTAAGAAAGGGACTGTGCTGGGTCATTTTTAATTTCTCAGGATATTCGCGGCTACCTTTTTCTCTCCTGCCACAGTTCATAAAGATACAGCATCAGCTGTCTCTGCCTCTCCCTGTAACTCTCAAATAAATAAGTAAATAAAATCTTAAAAAGAAGGAAGTTGTTGGTGACAGTTGTTGTCAGCAGGGCAGTAGAGTTTGTTCCACTCAACAGATATTGAGGCAGTACCTGAAAACAGCAAACTACTTTGAAGTGACTTAACTTCATCCAAGAATAAAACTCAGTTAGGTTCACAGGAAAAAGAAAAGCTAGCCAATATACAACATTGTAATGAGCACGATGCCTGGAACCTTATCAGAAATGTTCATGCATGCAGAGGAGCAGGGAGACCAACCCAACCGCGAAGATGAATCACTGAAGCAAAACCAGCTCAGAACTGGCAGAGGCCTGCACTGCGGCTCACTAGGCTAATCCTCTGCCTGCGGCGCCAGCACACCGGGTTCTAGTCCTGGTCGGGGCGCCGGATTCTGTCCCGGTTGCCCCTCTTCCAGTACAGCTCTCTGCTGTGGCCCGGGAGTGCAGTGGAGGATGGCCCAAGTCACTGGGCCCTGCACCCGCATGCGAGACCAGGAGAAGCACCTGGCTCCTGGCTTCGGATCAGCGCCGGCCGCAGCGCACAGGCTGCAGCAGCCATTGGAGGGTGAACCAATGGCAAAAGGAAGACCTTTCTCTCTGTCTCTCTCTCTCACTGTCCACTCTGCCTGTCAAAAAAAAAAAGAACTGGCAGAGATGTTAGTGGAGAGAAGAGAGAAAGGACACAGCAACTGTTGCTGTAACTGCATTCCCTACATCCCTAAAATAAGTAAAAACATCCAAGTTATATGAAAATACTTCATAAAGAGCATAGGGAATGGGTATTACATTAAAAATGTGCTTGGAGTTCATAGAGGGTTTTTTATACCACAATGAGCTTAACTTTTAGTTTTATTTTTCTGTGAACTTTTTGAAGTCCCTCGTATACTCAAATCTAATTTCTGCTGATAAACTACAATGTGTGTGACCAAAAAATATATGAAAGAAGGAATAACAGTAGACTAAACATTTCAGAAAAACAGCTAGTGAAACACAAGATACAGCAATAAGATTTATATAGTGCCAAAATAGAAGTCAGAGAAAATCAAAATTAAATATCTGTGGACAGAGATCAGTGAGAAGTGAGACAACTTCAAAGGGCTGAATATACCTGTTGTTGGATTCCTGAAGGAAAGGAGAAAGGGTAAACACAGGAAAAGACTGAATAGTAAGGTCACAATGTCTCCCAATTTTGTTGTAAGGTACAAATCCACAGATTCAAGAAGTTCAACCAACTCCAAGCACAAAAATCATGAAGATAGTTACACCATGGTACGCAGTAATCAAATTACTTTAAACCAGTGGCAAAGAGAAAAATCTTGAAAGACTATAGAGGAAAAACAGATATTAGGTACAGAAAGTCAAATAAAAGAATTACAATATATTTCTCATTAGAAATCATAAATGAGAAGGCAATGGGACATCTTTAAAATATGGGGAATGGGATGGGTTGCAAGTCCTTGTTAATGTAGAATTCTATGTGCCATGTAAATATTAATGATAAATATTTTTTTCAACATGCAAAAGCTGAAAGAAGGTATAATCTGCAGTCCTGCGCTACAAGAATATTAAACAGAGCCCTTTAAGCAGAAGAAAAACAATACTAGAGAGAAATACAAAGGAATTTGGAGCACCAGATGGTAAGGGTATGAGTAAATATATAAATATCTTTAAAGGTAATTGCCAGTATAAACAAAAATAACAGTGCACTGTGGGTTTATAGTGATGTAAAAAACCCAAAATAAAAAAAAGTGAATGACAACATTAGCACAAAGGCAGGGGGTAGAGAAATGGAAGTATACCTTTGTAAATTCCAATGCTGTGATTAAATAGAGCCAGGGCTAGGATGAGGCAAGGGAGTGCACTTGCCATGGGCACTCAAATTTTTTTCCCATTTTTTTAAAATTTAATAAATGTGAATTTACAAAGTGCAACTTTTGTATTGTTGTGGCTCCCCCCCCTCCAACCTCCCTCCCTCCCGCGGCCCTCCCCTCTCCCACTCCCTCTCCCATCCCGCCCTTCATTGAGTTTCATTTTCAACTATCTTTATATACAGAATGGGCACTCAATTTAAAGATACTACAAAAACACAGTAATGAAGGTAAGTCCAAATGTGACACAGTAGTTTGAAATATAAAAATTAGTATAAAAATCCATGATGAACAAAATATCAAAATTTAAATAAAGAAGTGTTGTACGAAGCCATACTAAAACTTGAAGCAAAAGGAAAATTTAGTAATAATGATCCTGTCTTTATTTTAAAATTTGCTATTTTGTTCATCATGGAATTTTTGCATTAATTTTGATTTTTAAAATATGGCATTAAATTATACTGATTTTGATTGCTGAGCTTTTGGAGTATCCTATTTTTTTTTAAACTGAGATCTAGCCCTGGAATCATTTCTGGTTCTGGAGTAGAACTCAGTTAATCACATTTTTCTTAATGTCTTGTTATCATCTCACAAGCTTAGAACTGAGAGTACAGAAATCATTTTAGTCTTTACCTTAGCAGACAGAATTCTTTTTATTTTTATTTTATTTTTTTGACAGGCAGAGTTGGACAGTGAGAGAGAGAGATGGAGAGAAAGGTCTTCCTTCCGTTGGTTCCCCCCAAATGGCCGCTACAGCCGGCTAGCAGCGCTGATCCAAATCCAGGAGCCAGGTGCTTTCTCCTGGTCTCCCATGCAGGTGCAGGGCCCAAGCACTTGGGCCATCCTCCACTGCACTCCCTGGCCACAGCAGAGAGCTGGCCTGGAAGAGGGGCAACCGGGACAGAATCCGGTGCCCCAACTGGGTCTAGAACCCAGGGTGCCGGTGCCACAAGCGGAGGATTAGCCAAGTGAGCCATGGTGCTGGCAGCAGACAGAATTCTTTATGAACTCAACGAGCTAGCTCTAGTTTTGTCTTCTTCCTCCCACCCTCCCTCCCTCCCTTCCTTCGTTCCTTCCTTCCTTCCTTCTTTGATTCTTACCAGAACTACATGTAGGACTCATATCTAACCCAGACCTGTTTTACCAGGGAAGGTTTCCTGGAAAAAACATGACAAGCTGAAAACAAAAGGCTAGAAAGAATACAAAAACCTTCAGGTGGAGAGAGCAGCTTTAAAGAGAGTGGGATATTAAAGAAACAGAGTGATGTTTGTAGCAGAGAGGGCTGTGGTAGTAGGTTGGGGTGTGGTGAACTGAGAGACCGATTGTGGAGTACCATAAGTAAATTTCAAAGTTCCAAACTATTGATTTTATCTGGCCTAAAAATAATTACAATTGACTTGCATAGTATTTTAACATTTTTAACAATTAGTTGGTAGAATTTAAAAATTAGAAGATTTTTGTATAAATATATCTATTTCTGGGGTACCTTTTAAAATAAAACTAGAAGCATTGGTTTTGCTGAAGACATGTGTTTTTGGGGAAATTGGAGATGACTAGGAGAAGGTTCTTCTAGACAGGGTACTTATTCCCTGTTTTGTCACAGTTCGCTGCATTCCATGTTGTCGTAATAATGCTGTCACTTCTTGTATCAAATACCCAAAGACATTTGAATTTGTAAACCCTATTACAAGCTGATGCATCTGAACCACTTTAGTTACAGTATTGTAATGATACAAGTCAACTTAAAAAATGAAATCTATTGGTTTACACAACCAGAAAATCAGTAGATTAGGCCTCAAGCTTAGCTGGATATAATGGCTCAAAGAGTAATATCAGATCTCTCTATAGATAGCTAGGTAGATGGATAGGTAGGTAGGTAGGTAGATTAGATAGATAGATAGATAGATAAATAGATAGAGATACAGGTATAGATACAGATAAATGACTAGATAGACATACATACAGATATCTTGGTTCTGTTTCCTTCTATACATATCCTTTATTTCTCCTATTGTCTCTTCCCACATAGTGGGAAAAATAGCTACAACAGGCTCAGATTTACATTTTTCCAGTAAATAACTTGGGAATTCAGGGAATTCTTTCTTTCCATGTGTCTATCAATTTGTAAAAAGGACTCTGGCTCTGGTTTGGTCACCTGCCTACTCCTCAGTCAAGCACTGGGCCCAGGAAGAATAAGCCTCCATGCTGGAGTCTGTATCCTCTGTCCCTGACCTGTGCACTACACACAGGCTTCTGGCCAGAGGGAATGACTGGGAGCTGAAATCCAGCCCCAATGTGCTCACTGAGCCATGGAACTGCCATGGAACTCCCCCTCCTCCTGGGGGAAGGGGCAACTTTTCCTGTATACAGAGTGGTGTCTGCTTGCGCCAGGTGTATGCATGAGGCTGTTTTCTCTTCAAGGGATTATCTTTTATGATCTATCTGTTTGGGAAGGGTATCTTTTTTTTTTTTTTTTTAATTTATTTGACAGGTAGAGTTATAGACAGAGAGAGACACAGAGAGAAAAGTCTTCCTTCCATTGGTTCACTCCCCATATGGCCAGGAGCCGGCTGCTTCCTCCTGGTCTCCCATGAGGGTGCAGGGCCCAAGCACTTGGGTGATCCTCCACTGCCTTCCCGGGCCACAACAGAGAACTGAACTGGAAGAGGAGCAACTGGGACTAGAACCCGGAGCCCATATGGGAGGATTAACCAAGTGAGCCATGGTGCTGGCCCCTGGGAAGGGTATCTCACCCTAGATTTCAAAACAGGGGTTGGATCAGCCAGCATATGCTACCTTACCCATCCCGCTCCTCATGAGCTGTGGATCTGCGGTTTCCCAAAAGGCATTTGGGCATACAAGGAATATGTGCTTCCCATGCATGTTCAGAATTTGGATTTTAGTCTATGTATGACAGAGAACCACAGAAGAGTTGTAAACATTACTAAATTGGTAGTTTTGAAGGGTCATTCTGTTTTCCTACCCTGTATGTATGTATTTTTTAGTTTGGAATCAAACATTTCATTCTACTATTTTCACTATAACAAAAGTTTCAGCCATATATATATATATATATATTTCTTTTATTAACAGAGACAAAATGAGAAGAAGGAATCAGGAAAGAGAGGGGATGAGTAAGAGTGAGTCAAGAGGCTTTGTATTACAGTCTGGCTGTAGTTAGGAGAACGGTTTAAGAGGAGGCAATACAGGAGACTGTTGGCATAGCCTTGGTGGGGTGGTGGCCTGTCTTCCCTCCTCTTCCCATCTGCCTGGGAAAATTCTATTGACCATTCCAAAACTTAATCATAAAGGCATTTTTCCCCTAAGTATTCTTGGTTCCACTCCAAACTGAGTGTGTTGGTTATTCTCTGTTCTGCTACAATCCTCTCTTGGAGCCTCTGTCTCAGTCTCCCACACTTATTTTCATAAGTATTTTGTTTCTCCATCTACAGACTGAGACTCGGGAAAGCGGAGACTCCATTTTATTTAATCTTTGTGTCCAAAGAGCCTAGCATGGTGTCTTTATGTAGTTAAAGCTAAACCAACGTTTGAAGGATGGATGGACAGAGATGACATAATTTAGTGTTTAGGGGAAGGGTTTGGGATATTTCCGAAGTTCTTAGGTGGCCTGTTGCTGAATGAGGTAAGTTCACTGCCCAGTATGCATAAAGACCAATGTGTGACTCTGGTCTTTGAGAGAGAAAAGCTTTGTTTGTGTGGCTGACCAGCGCAGGAGACAGAAGAGAGTGCAGTGGGAAGGATGGGGAAAGTTTTGTGTTAGGTAGAAAAAGCTGGTATGTCAAAGTGCTGGTGTGGAACGTTTTGATTGAAGGAACTTGGATTCAGGCCATTTACAGTCGCAACTGCATGGGGCTCCCTTGGTTAATGGGCTTAGCCCTTCTGAAAGGGCTCCCGTGTTTAAGTTTTGGCCATGGCTCTGATCACTCTGGTTCCATAGGCTAGTTGGTTTTTCCATCTGCATTGGTCCTGGTTGCAAGGTTTCTGATTTTTAGCTCTGTGTTCCCCTCTGTACCTGTGTGGCTAAGTATGAAGCAGGCCTTCTGAGAAAACAGGAACTTTCAAAATAAGATCACATTCATTGTTAAAGCATGAAGTAAGGATATTTCAGGAAAGGAATGGGGAAATATAACAGGAGACTTTTGAGTTTGAAGTGTCCAGAGGAATCATGGTAAAGGGGGTGGTCCAATATCACTTCCACTGTTATTTGAAATACAGAGTGTAAGAAAAGGAACAAATTTGGTGGCCCACAATGAGCTTGGTCGGGACATGAAGTGTCTATGGCTCGTGAATCACCCCTGGACTAAGAGAATTCTGAACTTCTGAGCTTCAGTATCCTTGTGCATGAAACTGACAGGCTGGAGAAGATCTCCAGGTTAGCTTTAGGTTCTCTGATACTAAGAATAACACTTCAGGGGGCTGGCGCTGTGGCACAGAGATAAAGCCACTGCCTTCAGTGCCGGCATCCCACGTGAGCACTGGTTCAAGTCCTGGCTGCTCCACTTCTGATCCAGCTCTCTGTTTATGGCCTGGGAAAGCCGTGGCACATGGCCCAAGTGCTTGGGCCCCTGCATCCACGTGGGAGACCCCAAAGAAGCTCCTGGCTCCTGGCTTCAGATGGGCCCAGCTCTGGCTATGGTGGTCATTTGAAGAGTGAACCAGTGGATGAAATCTCTCTCTCTCACTCTGCCTTTACCTCACTGTAACTTTGCCTTTGAAATAAATAAATAAATCTTTCTTAAAAAAAAAAACACTTCAGAATAAAGAAGAGTAGAATTTATCAAGAGTTAACATTGGCTTCAGGATGTGAGAATGCTCTGAAGTCAGAAAAAAGGCAAATGGGTGTTCAGTTTTTAAAATATTTGGTTTTCTGATATCTTCTTCTACTCTTTAAAGTCCTCTATACTGTTATGTTTAAATGAGAGTACCTTTGAACTGATTTCTCTCTGGCAGATAATTCTGGGGATATTTGACCAGCATGCTGCCAAACCCAGGCTTCGAGGTACTCTTTTGATCCTTGGGTCTGGATTCTAAGAGAGTTTAGGAATGGCTTCTGACAAGTCCTATCACTCAGACAGGCCACCCGGGTGGGTTGAGTGAGTGGAATCTGCCTACCAACAAGGATAACTAAGATGGTCTCCCAAATCTCCATCCTTGCATTCTCTGGCTTTAGTATCCACCTTCTCCCATGAGCCAATATTTTTATTTTCCAGATCCCCTATTTTGCAAACTCTGTAACTCTCTCTGCCAAATCTGAATACTTTGTCTCCTCCTGCCCCACCCTGCTTTGAGGATTAACTCACAGCCTGGGACCAAAATACACATCCACATGCCAGCAGTCAATGTTTTATCTACCCATCTATGAAGATTGTCCCACTGCCCAGGGTTAAAAAGTCACAAAGATCAGTGCCAAACTGTGCTATGCTTTTCGTATTGATTCTCCTTCTTAAAATTAATCTCTTTATAAACTTCTGAATATTTTATTTGTATCAAGCATTTATATTTCTTTCTCCTAAGTTTTCACTTAAGCTGCTTTTTAATTTTAATACTATAATAACAATGGGTATAGAAATAAAGTACATTCTTCTATGTGCTACATATTTGCCCAGGCCCTGGAGATTTCTTATTTTCAAAAGATGGATGGGTTTTGGGGAAATGCAAATAAAAACCACAATGAGGTTTCAACTCATCCCGGTTAGAATGGCTATCATCCAAAAATCAAAAAACAACAAATTCTGGCAAGGATGTGTGGAAAAATGTATCCTAATACACTGTTGGTGAGAATGTAAACTAGTATAACTGTTATGGAAGACAGACAGTATGGAAGTTCCTCAGAAATTTGAAAATAGATCTACCCTATGACCCAGCCATCCCACTCCTTGGAATTTACCAAAATGAAATGAAAGCAGCATATGAAAGAGTTATTTGTACCCCCATGTTTATTGCAATGCAACTCACAATAGCTAAGATATGGAATCAACCCAGATGTCCATCAGCTGATGACTGGGTAAAGAAAATGTAGTAAACATACAGAATGGAGCACTACTCAGCTCTAAAAAAGAATGAAATCCTGTCTTTTGCAATAAGATGGATCAACTGGAAACCATTATACTTAGTGAAATAAGCTGGTTCCAAAAATACAAATATCATATGTTTTCTCTGATGTGTAGTAAATATATAATATGAAAAATGTATAAGAATGATAGACATTTTGTGATTTGATAATTTTAGCCCTTGTTTATACTCCTGTGGAACTGTGGTCTTTCTGCTTTTTACTAGTTAAATATTATGATTAGTGGTACATTAAGCCTGTGATTAGAGAGTGGACTGAAATTATGTTTTTATTAAGATTAAAGAGAAAAAGGAGGGAAGGAGGGAAATTGAAGGAGGGATGCCAAGAAGGCATTATGGTTATCTTCTTAGAATTGTACCCATGAAATACATTAAATCTGTTCTCTTTTATATAAATAAAAATTTTTTTAAAAAATAGATGGGTAAATTTACAAGAAAGACGTCCACAAATAAAAAATATCATACTATTAATTTTTATTTACTTTTCAAGGCAACTATTAAAACTGAGTGTTTTAATATTTAAGGCCTCTATGTATGTCCATGCAACACTAGGCTTGGCAAAAGCTGACCCAGTTTGCTTCTGATCCAATACAAGAGATTTATAGTGTATTTGTAATTCAGCTATTTTTCAAAAGCTACAATTTTTTCTACAAACTTTTATTTTAAAAAAAGCACAAAAAAGCCATAAGTTAAAAAAAGGCTTTTATTTACTATGTTATACAAGTGAAAAAATAGGCTTTTATTTACTATGTTATACAAGTGACATTTAAATGGACAACCCTGTAAAATCTTGAATTAATGTTACGATTTACAGAAATTCAGATGCAATCTATGATTTGCAATGTCTGTGTTCAGAGTAATTTCATGTGAAATGTGGCTTATTAAGCTTTAGTTAATTGGGAATATGTAAGCTGTTGGTACTTATGGTAATATCAATGAATTGATATATGCAATTTATCAGAAAAGTCAATTTCCAATTCTCCTGGATCTATAGGAAGACAGTGGCAGAGCAGGGAGGCGTGGAGTGGGGAATCAGTTAGGCCAGCAGAGGCTAAGCTGATAAATCTAACTCTAAACACACTCTCTGGCCTGTTGTTCTAGTTTTAATAATTCGTTTTTGGTAATTATGTTCTAACACAGTTCTCTTCTGTGTCACTAAAGGGTATGCTGAATTGCTCTCATCTTCTAAATATGACACACTTTATAGTACATATTGTTTTATATTTTCTGCTTAAATTTTATCTCCCAAATTCATCTCTCTAGGGTAAATCCTGCTTTTCCAATTCTGTCCAAAACTATGTCAGGAAATAACCTCAAACAATTCTTAGGATTGTCTCTGTTATTCATTTGAGGTACTGAGATTGGTAAAGGTGCAATAATTTTGACAAAGTCATGTGGTTAGTGAGAAAATTAGAATTCTCATCATATATAAGGCCTCTGTCATTTTCATTTAGTAGAAAAATCTCCATCAACAAGAATCTAAATAACTGTGATCTTCGATTAGTTTTTAACTTGAAAAAAATTTCCTTTTCAGGATAAAGTTATAAGTACAGCAATGTTGTTTGTTAAACAGGAATTAAACATAAAAATTTACATATACAATTCCAGAGATCATTTTATTACTCCCATAGGAATACAATGGGTCTAATAGTCTATCCTTCATACTGCAAATACTCTAGAATGATGGCTATTTTGAGAGAAAATCCTCTTAATAATCCAAATCAATGGCAAAATAAGAATTATGCTAATTAAAGCATGCCAGGAAGCATATATTTTATTTCATTTAAAATGCATCTTATTGACGTGATCCCAAATATAGGGGACCTAAAGACTCCACTAACAGACTATTGGAACTCCTAAAAGCAGGTTATAAAATTGACACACAAAAATCAATAGCATGTGTACACACAAGCAGTGCCATGGCTGAGAAAGAATTCATAAGATCGGTACCATTCACAGTAGCCACAAAATAATTTAAATAACTTTGGATAAATTTAACTGAGGATGTTAAAGATCTCTACAATGCAAATTACAAAGCATTAAGAAAAAACAGAAGAAGGCACACACAAAAAAATGGAAAAAACTTCCAAGTTCATAGATTGGAAGAATTGTCTTTAAAGATTTATTTATTTATTTGAAAGAGTTACACAGAGAGAGGAGAGGCAGAGAGAAAGAGAGAGAGAGAGAGAGAGAAAGAGAGGTCTTCCATCTGCTGGTTCACTCCCCAATTGGCCGCGATGACCAGTGCTGCGCTGATCTGAAGCCAGGAGCCAGGAACTTCTTCCGGGTCTCCCATGTTGGTGTAGGGGCCCAAGGCCTTGGGCCATTTTCTACTGCTATCCCAGGCCACAACAGAGAGCTGGATCAGAAGAGGAGCAGCTGGGACTAGAACCGGCACCCATATGGGGTGCCAGCACTTCAGGCCAGGGCGTTAACCCGCTGTGCCACAGCGCCAGCCCCATGGAAGAATTTAACATCATCAAAATGCCCATGATACTCAAAGCAATTTACAGATTCAATGTGACCTCAATCAAAACACCAAGAACATTCTTTTTAGATCTAGAAAAACCAGTGCTTAAGTTCATATGGAAACACAACAGACACTGAAGAGCTAAAGCATTCTTAACAAAAACAGCTGGAGGCATCACAATACCAGAAGTCAAGACATACTACAGGGAAGTTACAATAAAAACAACCTAGTACTGGCACAAAAATACACATGTAGACCAAAATAACAATATAGAAACTCCAGAAATTTATCCACACATCAGCAACCAACTAATATTTGGCAAACAAGCTAAAATTAATCCTTGGAGAAAGGACAGTGTCTTCAACAAATGGTATTGGGAAAATTGGATCTACACATGCAGAAGTATAATGCAAGACCCCCTACCTCACACATTATACAAAAATCAATGAAATGTGGATCAGGGATCCAAATCTATGATCTGATACCATCAAAATTCAAGGGTAAACCATAAGGGAAAGCATGCAAGACATTGGCATAAATGAAAACTTCTTGGCTAAGACTCCAGAAGCACAGACATCAAGCTAAGAAACTTATGCACAGCAAAAGAAACACTTTTCCAAGTGAAGAGGCAACCAACAGAATGGGAGAAAATAATTTCAAACTATATGTTTGATAAAGGCTTCATATCCAGGATATATAAGGAACTCAAGAAACTCAACAACAATAAAACAAACAATCAAGTTAAGAAATGGGCAGAGGACATGAACAGGCATATATCAAAGAAGAAATATAAATGGCCAACAGACACATGAAATAATGTTGAAGATCATTTGTCATCAGGGAAATGCAAATAAAAACCACAATGAGGTTTCACTTATCTCAGTTACAATGGCTATCATCAAAAAAATCAAGAAATAATAAATGCTAGAAAGGATGTGGAGAAAAGGTACCCTGAAAGACTTCTGGTGGGGAAGTTAACTAGCACAGCCATTACAGATGAGACAATGGTGATTCCTCAGAAATCTGAAAATAGATCTACCATATGATCCAGCCATGCTACTCCTGGGAATTTACCCTAACAGAATGAGTTATTTGTATCCCTGTGTTTATTGTAGCTCAATTCACAATAGCTAATATATGGAATCAACCTAGATGTCCATCAACTGATGATACACACACACACACACACACACACACACACTGGAATACTACTCAGCCAAAAAAAAAAAAAAAAAAAAAGAATGAACTCCTGTCTTTCACAACAAAATGAATGCAATTGGAAAATATTATGCTTAGTGAAATAAGCCAGTCCCCAAAGGACAAACATCATTTGTTTTTTCTGATCTGTTGTAGCTAGTATAGAATACAAAAATACCCCACAATGAATAAGAATGACACTGACATTTTATTATTTGATTATTGTTTTTAGCCCTTGTATATATTCCTATCGAATAGTGATCTTTCTACCTTTTACTTGCTGAACAGTATGGTTGATGGTGCATTAAGCCTGTGATTATAAAGAAAACTCAAATTTTTTATTTTTTATTGTTTTATTTTTTGACAGGCAGAGTGGACAGTGAGAGAGAGAGACAGAGAGAAAGGTTTTCCTTTTCTGTTGATTCACCCCACAATGGCGGCTGCGCATGCTGCGGCCGGTGAACTGTGCCAATCCGAAGCCAGGAGCCAGTTGCCTCCTCCTGGTCTCCCATGCGAGTGTAGGGCCCACGGACCTGGGCAGAAAACTCAAATTATTTTATTGCAAAAAATAAAGAGGGGATTGAGGAGGAAGGGAAGTACGGCTGTCTTAGAGTTGTATCCATGGAATATATGAAATATGTTCTTTTTATTCATAAAAAATTTTGAAAAGGAAAGAAAAATAGATTGCTTTCTTGATTTAGAGCAGTGTGTTCTATTATTTTTACATGATGCATTTTCAATTATAAAACAAGTAATTGCTTAAATAATATTCATAAAATATAGAAAAGCATGAAGTTATCCGATGGTCAGAGACAAGATACATTGTATTTTCTTTAGCCTAACAGTTGAGTTGCTGATTGAGGTGCCCAAGTTCATTATCAGGCTGTGTGGATTTAATCTCTGACTCTGGCTCCTGACTCTAGCGTTTTGCTGATGTATGTCCTGAGAGGCAGTGGTGTTGGCTCAAGTGACTGAGTTCCGTTCACTTCCATGGAGACCCACATTCAGTTCCTGACTCCTGGCGTTGGCCTGGCCTAGTCCCAACCATTGTAGGCATTTGAGGAGTGAACCAGCAGATAGGAGTGCTCTTCTGTTTCTTTCTCTCTCTCACTTTTTCTTACTCTCAAGTATTTCTCAACATTTGAATTATTTAATACATACATTCTTTTTTCTGCTCTGAGCAGTTACTATGTCATTTATAATTCTTTATTTACATAAATATGTATAGTTTAAAATATTCTCATGTGGATATATGAGAGCATATCATATCATGTTTTACTTAATGGTTTCCCTGCTGAATTTTTAAGTTGTTATATATAATGCAACAGTTAATATATTCATTCTTATCCAGTTTCTTAGGTGAGAGTCCTAGAAAGAGAATTACTTCATGAAAGGATAGAAACATGCTTGAAGCTCTGGGTAGGTATTGGTAAATTCTTCTCTAGTTGTTTTGCAGGGCCACCTCATGATATCATGACCCAGCAATGGGTACTATTGCAGAATGCATAGATTCATAATTTGACTTTGTTGCAAACTGCTTGCTTTATCAGGTTTAAAAAATAAACCTGAAACACATTTATCTAAAGTTCTATTGTCAAATAAAACAGCAGATGAATGTGTGGTATCCATCGTGCTAAGGGATGAAATGATCTTTTCTGTTTTGTTTTTTTTTTTTTTTAAGATTTTTTTTTTGTTTGTTTGAAAGGCAGAGTTACAGAGTTTGAGAGGCAGAGGCAGAGAGAGAGAGAGAGAGAGAGAGAGAGAGGTCTTCCATTCACTGGTTCACTCCCCAGATGGCTTCAACAACTGGAGCTGTGCTGATCCTAGCCAAGAACCAGGAGCTGCTTCCGGGTCTACCACGCAGGTGCAGGGGCTCAAGGACTTGGGCCATCTTCTACTGCTTTCCCAGGCCATAGTGGAGAGCTTGATCAGAAGTGGAGCAGCCGGGTCTCGAACCGGCATCTATATGGGATGCTGGCACTGCAGGTGGCGGCTTTACCCACTACTACACAGCGCCAGCCCTTTGTCCTAGTTTCAACTGCAACCTCATGATATATGTGTGACTATACTTATCTTCTAGATGAAGAAATATAGAACATTCTATTATTTATTTTTCATTTGGGTTATCATTATTTTTATCAAACCTTTTAATATCAGGCACCCAAGACATTTACCACATAGCTCTAACATTATTAAAATGATCCGATCTCTTCCTTTGAATTTATTTTCCATATGAATTTTATAACCATTTTATCAATTCTCACAAAATTGGCATTTCATCAAATTCAAGAAAAGTTAAATCTTCCCTGCCACATGATGTCAGGGAGTCTTTTAGGAACCATACTTCATTTTGTGGTTTCCTTCAACATAGTTTTTTTGCCTCACTGTTAAGGTGTTTTTAAAAGCATTTTACTTCAGAATAGTTTTAAATTCACAATACAAAAAGTGTGCGGTAGTAATGCAAAGAGTTCCCATATACCCCTCACCCCATTTCTGCTACTGACATATTAATTTCTTTGTCACAACTGATGAACCATACCCAGCTTCCCCTATTTTGTTTTTTAATCCAGAATGCTTTTATCCCTATTTCCCCTTCCATCATCCAGTAATCAACATGCTGTGTTCAGATTGAGTTTTTGTATTTTTATTTTAGTTCCACATGTAAGATAAAACATGTGGTATTTTTGTCTGGTTTATTTCACTCAACATAATGTTCTCCAGTTCCATTCATTTTTCTGCAAATAGATTTCTTTGTTTTTTAGTGTTAAATAATATTCCATTGCATATGTTTACCACATTTTCTTTATTTATCTGATGATGGACACCTTGATTAATTCCAGAATCTGATTATTGTGAACAGTGCCATTATAAATATGTTGGAGCAAGTATCTCTTTGAGACAGTGAAGTCATGCCCTTTGTGTATATATCCAGTAGTCAGACTGACAGATCATAAGGCAATTCCATTTCTAGATTTTAAAGAAATCTCACTACTGTTTTCATCAGTGGTTGCACTCATTTGCGTTCCCACAAATAGTATGTAAGAGTTCCCCTTTATCCAAGCTTCGTCAGCATTTCTTACTCTGTGTTGTTGATCATAGTCATTCTGACAAGGATGAGGTGATACTTCATGGTGGTTTTGATTTACATTTTTGCTTGTTTCCCTGTTTTTCAATAATGAATGGCATTTTGTTTCTGATCTTATGAATGACTATTATTAGCACTGATTGTGTGTTTTCTTTTTTTACTTATGATAGTTTTCTCAGCAATCTTTTGTTTTCCAGGTAGACAGCAGAATCTGCAATCCTTTTTCCTTAAATTTCTACTATTTGTTATCTCTGAGACTAATTTACTGTCTCATTGAATCAAATAAAACTTTAAGAACAGTATTACATATGGTTATAGTCATAGGACATCCCATTTTGTCCCTTACCATAATGGTATTATTCCTTGTATTTGGCATTGAAATTAGTGTCTCTCTCTCTCTTTCTCTCTCTGTGTGTGTGTGTATTCTATAGTAACATACGATGAGAATGCCATCAGTGGAAATTTCACCTTCACTTGGCACTTTGTCGTTTTTAATTTTCAGTATTGTCATGGACAGTTCAATGGGAGAATTACAACAGGTATGCAGCTCCCCAAACTTGCTGCTGTTGTAACAAATCAAATACAGAAATTTTAGAAAGATTTTCTACAAATGGTGCAATATATTCTTGCCTAATTAACTTTAAGATCAACCCATTTCCCTAAGCATCTCAGTCTTCTGAGGTAAGGTTATAATTGACTTTTCCTAATTAGATTTATCTGATATGCCATTATTTTCCATTATACATGCTATTTCCACCTCCCACTAGAATTCAGCTTTCTATCCCAAGACTACCGAAAGTCAAACTTGGAGTTAATAACGAACAAACTCCTTAGCTGAAAATCTACCACCTCTTCTACTAGAACCCATTGATACCTACTGTGGAGCAAGGCCTTGGTTCTGGCTGGTTTGATATCCTGAACTCTTGTTCCTCAGGCTTAAATAATATAATGTTTAATTCTACCCACTGGATTCAAAGAACTGTAGTTTTCTAAGGTTAAAAGTGTGGATTTGTCATTATACAGTTGTCAAAATCTATAGAGTGTACAACACTAAGAACAAATTGCTGGTTCATTTCCCATAATACCCAGGAGCTTAGAATTCAATCCAGGTTTTCCTTATGGGTGGCAGGAACTCAAACATTTGAGCTATCACTGCTGCCTCCCAGGGTCTGCATTAGCAAGAAAGTGGAATCTGTAGTTGGATCTGGGGGCCAAACCAAGGTGCTGTGCATTCTTAACCAGCAGGCTAAAAGCCTACCTCAATGCAGGTTTATTAATGATAACAAATGCCTGGTTTTGGTGCAGGATGTCGATGGTGGGGGAGACTGTGGGTTTGCAGGCCGAGGAGTGTGGGAACTCTCTGGCTTTTTTCTGTGAACCACAAACTTCTCTGAAAAGTAAAGTCTGTTTAATAATATACATGGCTAACTAGCCCCCAAACACTGTCCTCATGTCAGATGTCTGGCATCTTCCCAAAGGAAATCCTTGTCTTATTTGTCAGAATAAGGGCAAGGGGGCTAATTTTTCTTTTCTTTTTTCTTTTTTTTAAAGATTTATTTATTTATTTGTGAGGCAGAGTCACAGACAGAAAGAGGGAGAGACAAAGAGAGTCTTCCATCCACTGGTTCACTCCCCAAACAGCCAAAATTGGGCCGATCCAAAGCTAGGAGCCTCTTCCGGGCCTCCCACATGGGTGCAGAGGCCCAAGCACTTTGGCCATCTTCCAGCGCTTTTTCTGGCCATAAGTGGGAGCTGGATCAGAGGAGGAGCCGCCGGGACACAAACCGGCGCCCATATGAGATGCTGGTGCCACAGGTGGAGAGTTAACCTACTACGCCATAGTGCTGGCCCCAAGAGGGCTAATTTTTCAGGACTGCTCTCTTCTCCCTAGTCTTTCGCCCCCCCCCCCCCCACTTTATTTCCTCTTTTATTCTCATAGTTTCATTCTATGCCATCCTCTGTACATGAGAGATGTGATAAGCATGTACTGTCAAATAATGGTGACATTAAATTTGGTACACCTCCTGCAAGTCCCTTCTTCATTCTCCACATTTTCTTAAAATTTATTTTTATTTATTTGAAAGGCAGAATTACAGAGAGAGAGGGAAAGATAGAGAGAATCTTCCATCTGCTTGTTTACTCCCCAAATGGCTGCAAAAGCCGGGATTAGGCTGGCAACTGAAGCCAGGAGCCAGGAGCTTCATCTGGGTCTCACCATGGGTGTAGGGCCCCAAGCACTTGGGCCATCTTCTGTGCTTTCCCAGGCACATTACAGGGAGCTGGATTGAAAGTGGAGCAGTCAGGACTGGAACCGGTGCCCATATGGATGCCAGTGTTGCTGGTGGTGGCTTGACCTGTTATGTCGCAATGCTGGCCCCCATTCTCCACATTTCAAAAAGTTCTCTGAACAACGGTTCACATTGTCACTGTGCCTGGGGTATGAAACAAAAACCATCATCTTTCTGGGACACTCTAAACTGAATAGTTCAAAACCTGCCCTTCGTGGGAAAGGAAGAGAATTTTTCTGTGAAAACTAAGATTGGCAAGAATGAGCGTTAATGTATAAATGAGCGACAGGGACCACAAGACTAACAGCAGAATGGTCCCCACTTGGTAGTGTGGGGAGCAACTGAGACTAGACTAAGTTACTGGAATTAAGACTTATTCTATGCATCTGCTCTCCCACAATATGGCGCTGGGAGAGGAGAAAACAACCTCTACGCAGCTGCCTCATCAGTTTGACTGATAAGCTGCAGGAGCTGATCCTGCTCCTGATTGGAGGAGAGCAGCGTGCTCGGCGTGTGGGTAGCAGAGTTGAGATTGGTGGAAGAGGACTATAAAGGAAGAGAGAGACAATATGCACCAGGAACACCTGTGGAACATCTGAGCAGCCCCCGAGAGAGCCGGCCCGCTCCTCCACGGAAGTGGGGAAAGCGGCGGCGGGGGGGTGGGTGCCGCCCCTCCACGGAGGTGGAGGGGTTGGCAGCTAACCCAGGATGGCGTCGTTCCTCCGCGAGTGAGGGAGTGGCAGCTAACCCGGGAAGAGCCGGGCAGAAAGAACAGCGCAGGGTCTGGTGTCGTTCCTCCACGAATGGGGGAGCGACAGGTAGTTTGATGGCATCATTTGCTACATCACAGTGTGTCATGTGGAGATCCATGGGACATCTGGAGAAATCTCCAAAGTTGTCTGTTTGGTCTCAAGGACACTAAATAGTTTTGTTTTCCTCTTGGCTTTGGCTGCCAGGGAACTCAGAATCAAGTATGACCAGGTCAGCTTTCAAACATAAAGGATCGTTAGCTTGCATTGCGAGTAGCTTTTGCCTCCCTGGGGGTTTATGTCCTACTGTGTTCTCCTACAGTGTGCCCTTTGCCCTTATTTCCTAGTCCATTTATGTGGTATGCATTTTTTGTAAGTATTCCCCGCCACAGATATTGAAGAGAGAGAATATCTTGATATGACATTTCAGTTAGCCTGAGTGTCTCTGGCATTGTTGATGTTTGTTGGCCAGTTAAACCACATGCTCTCTTCCCTCTACCATTTGGCACACGCCTGGATCATACAAGCTCAGGAATCGCAGCACCAACGCAAATTTCAGTTTAACTGAGACATAATTGGGAATCAAATTAGTCAGAAAAGCACACGAATACCCAAGATAATGGAAAATGTCTTTTGTATTAAAAGTATTATTTTGGGGGCTGGCACTGTGGCATCGCAGGTAAAGCTGCCGCCTGCAGTGCCAGTATCCCATATGGGCACTGGTTTGAGTCCCAACTGCTCCACTTCCAATCTGGTTCTCTGTTGTGGCCTGGGAAAGCAGTAGAAGATGGCCTGAGTCCTCGGGCCCCTGCACCTGCGTGGGGATCCAGAGGAAGCTCCTGGCTTCGGATCGGCACAGCTCCGGCCGTTGCAGCCAATTGGGGAGTGTGAACCAGCAGATGGAAGACCTCTCTCTCTTTGCCTCTCCTTCCCTCTCTGTGTAACTCTTTCAAATAAACAAATAAATCTTTTAAAAAAAGTATTATTATTACTAATACTCTTATTATTCTATTTTTACTTTTTCCGGTTGGTATACATTTTTTAAGAAAGATTAACTTATTTGGGGCCAGCTCTGTGGCGCAGTGGCTTAACGCCCTGGCCTGAAGCGCCAGCACCCCATATGGGCGCTGGTTTGAGACCCAGCTGCTCCACTTCTGATCCAGCTCTCTGGTATGGCCTGGGGAAGCAGTAGAAGATGGCCCAAGTCTGCACCCTCATGGGGGGACCTGGAAGAAGCTCTTGGCTCCTGGCTTTGGATCGGCGCAGCTCCGGCCGTTGCGGCCAATTGGGGGGTGAATCGTCGGATGGAAGACCTCTCTCTCTCTCTTTCTCTCTCTCTCTCTCTCTCTCTCTCTCTCTCTGCCTCTCCTCTCTCTGTGGAACTCTGACTTTCAAATAATAAATAAATAAATCTTTAAAAAAGGGAAAGATTAATTTATTTATTTGAAAGTCAGCGTTACACAGAGAGAGAGATCTTCCATCCAGTGGTTCAATCCCCAGATGGCTGCAATAGCCAGGGCTGGGCCAGGCTGAAGCCAGGAGCCAGGAGTTTCAATCTGGTCTCCCACATGGGTGGCAGGGATCCAGACAGTTGGGCCATCTCTTTTTGCTGCTTTTCCCAGGCCATCAGCAGGGAGCTGGATCAGAAGTGCAACAGCCAGGACACGAACTGGCACCATATGGGATGCTAGCATTGCAGGCAGCTGCTTTAGCCACTGTACAACTCTGGCCCCTGGCACACATTTTTGAAGGAAAAATAATCTAACCAAAATTTGGTTTGGAAGAAAACTTTCTCTTTTGTGAAGGAGTGTGTGAGTCAGTCGGAATTGTACACTTATCCTGTTTTTGTTTTCATGTGACCATGGAAACATGGAGAGCAGCTAATAAATCTTTGATGATGCTCAGGCTGCCTTTGATTTTACTGTCCTCCTGAATCTGTTGTTAGTGTCGGGTTAATTGCAGCCCATAATTTGCCAGATGGCAACAGTAGGTGTGTGCCACATGATTTTTTATTTAGATCTACAACAGTATCTAGATGCTTCGTATTTGTTGAGTTTATGATTGCAAGAATAGAAGAATGAACAGATAAAGAATAAAAGGAATCAGTTAAATCTTAAAAATGAACTCTAAAAGGGCTATTTAAGGGAAAGGAATTCCATTGTGGGAAACTCAGAACCCATGTTGGAAAACATCAGTTAATAAGAGAATCTGAATTTTTCTTTAATATTGGTATTTCCAGGACACTATTTTAGGATTTTATAATTTCTGAGAACAGATGTTCTCTAAAGTGAATTACTGGTGAAGTTCTCATGTCTAAGGATTCCAGGTACCTGATTTTTAGCCCATGTTCCAACTATGTTCCCCTTCTCTCTAAAGACAGGGGGCTGAAAATGAAGCAGTTGCAAGGGAATAGAAACAAAGAATTCAATAGAAAAGCTGCCTCTCGTATGTATAGTACTGTCTACCTAATTTTAGGAGCCCAGGGGAAAAAATCAAGGTCCCTAATTCAAAATTACTAAGAATTTCAAGATCGTGATAACAAGGAAGTAAGTTGAGCATTAGTTTCCCCTAAGAGTGGGGTCATTTATGATTGCCCAAGTTGCACTCTGCTGTAGCTGTGCTTTCAGTTCCTGATTGTCTCTGAATAAACAAAATCGAGTGGGTCTGATATGAGCCAATTTCTATTCAGATATAGTGCTGCTTAATAGGATTTTCATGATGCTGGATATGGTTGATACTTGGTAGCCCCTGACTACCTATGGCTCTTGAGCACTCAAAGTGTAGCTAGTGTGATTTGAAATTTGGCTAGTGCTACTGAATAGCTATATTTAATTTTTTTTTGAACCTGAGTACTTTTTTTTTTTAAATTTTGTTTATTTGGAAGACAGAGTTAGAGAGAGAGGCAAAGACAGAGAGAGAGGTCTTCCATCTGCTGGTTCACCCCCCAGATAGCCACAATGGCTGGAGCTGCACCTGTCTGAAGCCAGAAGCCAGGAGCTTCTTCCCAGTCTCCCATGTGGGTGCAAGGGCCCAAGGACTTGGGCCATCTTTTACTGCTTTCCCAGGCCATAGCAGAGAGCTGGATGGGAAGAGGAGCAGCCGGGACTAGAACCGGCGCCCATATGGGATGCCGGCACTTCAGTATATGTACTGCTGAAGTGAGCATTGGCACTTCAGGCCAGGGATTTAACCCGCTGCACCACAGTGCCGGCCCCAATTTTATTTTGATTAATATAAATTTAAATAGCTACATGGCGGTACAGTCCATGGCTGCCATATTGGACAAAGCTGCTTACCGAATCAACCAAACTACAATGAATGGTTCCATATAGATGTAATCTGTAACCATGTCTGTGATATTAACCGCTTTGAACAACTTATAATAGTTAAATTTGCATGTTGCTCCACTGGGAAGTTGCAGCATGGCTTTTGAACTTATAAACAGAACAAGAAAGTTTTTAAGACAAAGAACTGTGAAACTTGGAGATTCCCAACTCCCAAATGTCCTAAGAGTCTCCATGGTAACAGGGGAATTCATCTAAATGTAATTAAAAGGAAATGACTGAGAAATAGCTGTTTTCTCAGTTCTCGTACATTCTACCTTTTAATTATGTTTTTCTAAGCTTACTGATGTGCTGATATGTCAGATGGTATTTGCTCAGGACTGAGGCTGACAAGTCATTGTAAGAAAGCAAAATGAATAGTCATCTTAACCACATGTTAGGAACTCTACAGAGAGAATGCCTTTAAGTACTAAGCCGACAGGCCATTGTTTATTTCATGGTTTTCCACTTCGAATCACATTTCTCTAATGAGGACTCCTGCCAAGACTTACCCTTGAAGGACTCTCCGTTGGTCCCTCCCAAGAAGTGTCTGCCCTGGTACACCAGATGGGTTCTACTATTGTAGCCATTCCCCCCCCCCTCTCCTTCATTGCTCCAGCCCCTAAGTCCAAGGCCCATGGCCATGTGCAGCTTTGAGAGTATCCAAAAAAGGACTGCTGGCAGACACGGCTGCAAACAGTAACAATCATCATCATGGTTTAAAGTTAGTGATGAACAATTAGTCTTGTGTATGTTCATGAAGAAGTTGATCATTAAAAAATTTATGCAATGAATACTACTGGTATGTGAAACTGAAAAGTTTTTTGAATTTTTATTTTGCCTTGTTTTAGTTACAAATCACATGTTGAGGATGTTGAGGGAAAACCCATGGGGATTTGCTGATGCCAGCTGTTCTACTGAACTAATTTGCTTCCCAAAAAGATTTTTATTGCCAGAAAAACAAACAGAGCAACCACCAGACTAAAACTACTTCCCAAAGGATATAATGCTCCTGACTTGAATAGCAGTTGTCTATATTTAGGATGTGGAGAAAATCTAGCAACACTGGGCGACGAAGATTCCAGTAATCAATGAGCAACTGGAAGGAAAGATAAAAGGAGAAGAAACAAAGAAGAGTGAAATGGAATTGATTTAAGGGGACCTCCGTTGTCTATCCTATCTTCCATTTAAGTGTCATGAGGTAAACCGTACAATAACTTAACTGCTCTTGCTTTCACTCAGGACAGTACTGGCCAGTCAGAAAGGCAGCAAAACATCCGGTCTGGCTCTTTCAACAGTATCACTTCCATTCCAGGAAAGCCCTAACTGATTAACTCAGGGGTTTTCAGTGGGTAGGAAAGAATGGTAGCAGTGGAAGCTTTCAGGCAGGGGAAAGCGTAGCTTTTTCTATCGAGCTCCACACAGACTCTGATGTATTACCTAGTTAGGGGCAGGGCCCCATTTTCCTTCTCTCAAAAGTCTACGTGCAGTAAAAGTTTGCTAGTGGAAGCCACACTGCACATGTGGGAGAAGAGGCGGCAGTGCACTCAACGACCATTAATTATGATTACTGGCTGTAGAGGAACACAAAGCAAAGTCTACAGGTCACCAGAATGACAAGATGAACAGGACTGAGAGTCCTAAGTGTGTGTGGGGGTGTGGTGTCAGTAAGCACCGTGTGGCATTACCTGGATCTCTGTTCAGTCAAGTGACTGTTGTGCCAGCTGCTCAGAGTGCTGAGGGCCTACACTCTTCTGTTCTTTGAAGACTGCCTTGGCTGCATCATGGTGACTGATGGATGGAGAGTACAGAGGTCTAGCCGTCTTGGTCTAGTGCACAATTGAGGGCAATTCTAATTCTCCCCACCCTCACCACCAGGTTGTCATTGGTTCTGCATTTGTCAACTTTGCCTACCATCCAATTTTACTTCCTACTGCTCCCCTTCTCAGAGTCGATCCTACCGACACTGCACACAAAGTTCTATATCATAGCCTGCTTCCTTAGTAATCCATCTAGTGTCATGGTGGGACTGGAGTTCTCACACATTGCTTGTTGCTGTAAATTGCTAACTACTACTCGAGAAGACTGTTTATCATCCTGTAGCAAAGACCAATAAGCATGCCTTGTGATCCAGCAATTCTGCTCCTAGATGTTGACCTAGAGGTGAGCATTGTGCCTGTCCACTGAGTCATGTACATTAGCGTTCATAGACCCAAACTGAAATCCACCCAAATGTCTGTCAGCTACAGTTTAACAGTAGCTGATCCTTCACTTCTCTGTTTCTCTCCTCCCCTACCTTCTCTTTTGAGACTGCAAAGGCAGGAGTTCTCAGGTTCACAACTGATCCAGGTACCTCATCTGGACAGAGCTGCCACAGCAGGGTTTAGAAGCCTCATGTCTAACTGCACCATTTCCTCAATTTTGCTTCACAGTGTGCTACTATGTATTATTTAGGAAAATATCCTGGGGTCCTGTTTGTTTTGGATCATCATTGTAATTTTCTAGGTATTTTCCAATATATGATGTATGTTATGTAGGGCTTCCCAAAGTTACCAATTCTAGAATAATCTGCCAAATGTCTCATGGCATAAGACTTCTTCAGAACATACCTAGGGTAACACTCAACCAAAGAAATAAGCAATGGCCAGTTGCTAAAACATCTTGTTGGCACATTTCCCCTTGGAAGCTAGATTCAGATGAAAAGTCATGGCCATCTCATGTTCTTATAATATAGCCACAATCAAAGAACTAAATAAATCAAGACCACCGCCTCCCTCAGTTCACAGTTCTATATTTCATGTCTAACCCTTACTCAGATTTTCTGACTCTTGACCAAATTATACTGTCTTGCATTACTACTATTTAATTTCATGTTATTCTCCACTAAACAATGATGTAATTTCTCCAAATACTCATCTCTCATTCTGTAGGCAGGTCTTACAAAACACTTTCTGATACTGACATTTTAAACTAAAAATCTCACTGAAACCTTGAAATATCAAGTATTTAACCATAGTCATGGGTCAACCATTTATTCTTCAGGGACTGGTGTCTGACAAATAAATCCTTTGCCACTGTTTTTCTGCTCTCCCCAAACTGGCTCCAAGGTCCTTGTGAAATCCGGTTGGCCTGAATTCTTCCTTAGGAAGTACACTCCAGTGGCAGGGCTCCGGTGTTCTGCTGTACTGCCCTCTATCCCCACCCCATCACACGTGTGTGTGTGTGTGTGTGTGTGTGTGGTGGGGTGAGGATAGAGGGCAGTGCAGCAGGACACACCCCTCAAGGTCCCAGATTGAAGTAGGTTGGGCTGATGCTGGGGAACTGAGCACCAGGCTCGGGGGTTGTGCTGTAAGGACTCTGGTTCAACCTGGTTATGGGGGGTCCTACAATAACAAAGTAGGAGCAGTACAAATTAGTTCTCGTGAGTATGTTAATTTGTGTCTTCCTTGAGAGAAAAGGGAAAGATGGGGAGTTAAGACCAGGATGTGTCTCACATCAGGGATTATGTGTGTGTGACTAGTTTGGTACTGCTGCACTGTGCCAGACGCAGGAGTAACCCTCAACAAATATAGCTGAATGAACCTGGAAAATCAATAGATAAGATTTAACAAAGTTTAACAGCAAGGAAAAGGAGATTTAGTTAGAAGGTTGGTGCTGCGCTACAACTATGCCACTGTATGAGTTGTGAGCTTTGGTAAATTCATTTTTAGTATTTAGCCCCACAGTTTCTATAAGTAACATCAAGTTATTACCATTTTATCCATGTGTGTATATACCTGTATATGTACAAATGTGCAGGAAGATGTTTGCAATGATTTACATCAAAGGTTAATTAACAGGGTCATTTGAAGGATCTAGAAGTTAGGCTAACTTCTTCCTTCTTGTGTTTTTCACAAATATGATTTTTTAAGGTAAAAAAGTGAATCAGGGGTGGGTGCTGGGGTGCAACAGGTTAAGCTGCCTTTTGGGTTGCCCGCATACCATATCAGAGTGCTGGTTTGAGTCCCAGGGACTCTGCTTCTGATCTAACTTCCTACTAACGCAGTCATGGAAGGCAGCAGATGGCACAAGTGCTTGGGACCCTGCCACCCATGTGGGAGACCCAGAAGGAGTTCCAGGCTCCTTGCTTCATCCTGGTCCAGCCCTGGCCTTTATGACCATTTGAGTAGTGAACCAGTGGATGGAAGATCTCTCTTTCTCTGTTGCTCTGCCTTTTATGTAGATGAAAATAACAATAAAAAAGAAGAACTGTACCCCAAATACTAACGTAAAATTGTAAATGTATAACACAATAAAACATTGATACTTCTGAGTCTTTGAAATAGGACTGTGTAAAAACTTCCCCTAAACTAAAGCAAGTATCATTGCTTTAGTATACGCCTTCCTAATTCAAGCATTTTAAATGTTCTATTTCATCTTTCAAGCATATATTCCTCTACCTTTTCCTCTACCAATAAGTCTTGGAGGAATCCCTGGAAGGCAACACAAAGAATATTTTTTCTTAGAAAACACAGGAAAAGAATACATTACCTTGCTTTGAAGAACAGCAAATCATTTAAAATGCAATACTTCAAAGAGGGGGAGGGATAAAAAATAAATACTGCAAGTGTAAAACCAGTGTTCTTGATCCATTTCACAAATGAAAAGCCACTACATTTTCCTAGTATTTACGTGGCAACCCAGACAGAGGTCAACAGTTTTTAAGGGAGTTTGTGACAATATTCTTTTCTTCACAGGTCCTAATGTTCCCCTGGGCTCTACACCAGGTAGAACCGTATTCCTTCGGATACATATATTTTCACTCATGGACCACTAACACAAGACAAACAGTACAACTTGAGAGAATTTGAAAATACTGCTTTTCAGCCTCCAGGAAATTCTCCCAACTGAAATTAGAATTGGACAGGTTTTATATACTTTACAAACACTTCACATGAGATGATCAAGCTAACTGGTAGATATTTATTACTGAAATATAGGTGCATTTTCCTTTAAGTATTTTGAGAGTCTGTCTACAGTGCCTCTGTTATATTCATTCAACTTATTCTTATATTCTCAAACAATGAAGCTTCTCAACTGGTGAGATGTTGCCAGGGATTTCAACAGAATTTGAAGGCAACATAACCAAAAGGCATAGTTTAAATTGGCTTAGGGAATGAATGGGCTCCTATGTGAGCAGCTGAAGGCTGTATACAATGACCAGCATCTGTCCACATTCACAGGGTCCCCTGTAGAACACGCAGGCCCTACAGCCCCACAGAGCTGCACCCTTCAGCTTCCGGCACCTTCCAATCCACATGACCTGAAGACAGAAAGACGGCCTCGAGCCGCATCACTAAAGGGACAATGAAACATTTCAGTGATATTGGCAAGACCATAAAGCAACTGATAATTAATGTTAATTATCTAGAACAATTCTATTAACCTTGGGATTGGGGCTTCAAATTAACTGGCTATCATAAAAAATAAAAATGTTACCTATAAATTTATAGTGACAGATTTAAAATCTCTCTCATGTTTTTATTTTTAAAGGGTATGAAAATTATCTACTACTAACTTTCCTGTTTTAAAAAACCAAAGTATTTATTTAATTTAAAGACAGACACACATACACACAGACACACACACAGAGATCTCGCATCAGCGGGTTCATTCTCCAAATGCTCACAATAGAAAGGACTACGCCAGGCCCAAGTAGGAGACATGAACTCAATTCAAGTCTCCCACGTGAGTGTCAGGAGCCCAAGTGCTTGAGCCATCAGCTGCTGTCCGCAGGGTGCACGTTAGCAGGAAGCTAGACTCAGAAGTGAAGCTGGAGCTTGAACTCAGGCACTCTGAGTTGGGATGTGGGCATCTCAGGTGGTAATAATGTGATAAATAGACATAGCTCATGAGTATATATAAAACAAAACAAGCCAAACAAAAATCCAGAGTTTCATTAAATAAATTTATTTGTTAAAATAATTTAACTCCAAATACAACTGTTGAATTTGCATTGAGTTATAACTACAATTCATGTTTTAATTGAAATGTCAAGATTTAACAACTGACACTGTTACAAAACAATAAGCTGCTGTTCAATTTTAAATGGTCAGTTGTATTAGAGCTCAACAATTAACTGTGAACTATATCTCTGGGAAACCCCAAATCAATAATGTTAAGTTTGTTTCCAAAACCCACTGCAGTCATTCTTGAAACCCTGATCAAGATTTAACAGATGCACAATGACATGTTAAAAAAAAAAAAAAAAAAAGACCCCCATAGTCTTTAACATTTCATTGGCTAAGGAGACAATTAAGCTTAACCAGTGCTAACACAAAACTACTGAGAACAAAAAACTGAAAAACAAGACAAACAAAAACTCAACAGCAACACACAAAACAATTATCTTCATACAGACACGGAGAACACTCAAACTGGAAAACCCTGAAAGCAAATGCCAGACATCCTTAGGTAACATTTCCTCATATAGGAAAGCAAATATCAGTAGTTTTAAACACAGAAAAGTGATGGCATCTATAGTGATCAGAGGTGAAACTTCAGTCCTAACTACAAACTAAAGGAGAAAAATCACCGAAGCAACCTCCAATAGTTTAAGAAAAGATTTTACGTAACACTTTTGATCAGATGCTGGCTGGTTTTCTTTTAAAAGTTCAACAAAATGAAAGGCAGAGTTACCATCAGTATCACAGCTGAAAAAACCAAAAGTTGCAACATTGAAAGAAAACAACTTAAAAAAATGCTGCTTTTGTATAAAAATAAAAAACAAAAGAAAACCTTATCATGGTAGCTAAAGAAAAAGTGGGTCTTTGGATCAAACCATCATATTTTTAAGGCATGTTAGAAATTCAAACTCACCTATCTAGCTGCTAGTCTGATCAGGGCATAGAAGAGTGACCCAAGGTCACCAGCTTTACTCTATAGCCACTAGTATTTCTTGTAACAACAAATGCAATCTTCCCATTGTTAAGCTTTTTATTACCATCTCAACAGACACATTCATTCAAACTGAGTTATGTTCATACCAAATGAATACCAATACTAAGAGCACAGGTGGACCGATGTCCAGGTTTCAGAAATCTTTGATGTCTTGTCACAAAATGTGTAGGGCTATATGGGAACACTGATCAGGCAGCCAAATCAGTTATTACTAACATCTGTACAGTAAAAGCCCACCTTAGTATCTGATAGAAACATTTTTAACTAAACTCCAAAATTTATAATCTTTTCCAGCTTACATTTTGCCGAGTCTTTCACATTTTTAACCTATTTTTAACTTCTGCATAGCAATCCAAAATGTAAAACTGCAGAATTTTCATAGGTGCTTCTAATATGCAATCTTAGTTGGCATAAATTGCTATTAATTATAGAATTCTCAAAAACCAGAATCAGTCTGGGAAGTTAGAAGCTTCAAAACCCCACCAATTCACTAATGAATATTTCCTATTTCAGTAAACTATATTTCTTGAATCTTTGATTTCCCTGCATTTCAGTCAAATCAACTTTAAATAGTCAAATATATTTTCAATAAAGTTGGTTAAAACTTTCTTTTACACAAGGAGCTCCATAAATGAGGATTATAAAAAATTACACCAAAGCATGGAAATATTCACAGTGGAAACATTCTTGATAGCCATGGCCTGGCTTTAATTTCTTTCGTTTCCTTATCTACGAAAAATACTATCCAGCTTTTTTCCTATCCTCTAACCTTAATGCCAGCTATTAAGCACTTTGGGGGGTGGGCTACCAATGATTTCAATAATGTATAAAAGACACTCAAATAATTTAAAAGAAAAGTCTTTGATACACTATATTCTGCAGTATAGATTCTCAGTATAGGCAATTATTTCCAACTTGTGCCAAATTCTTAGGAACTGTAAACACACATGCACACACAACATACACTCTTCTCTCAGTTACACACGTAAGACATAAGGTTACTTGCACAAGACTGTGAAACCAAGAAAATTTGGGGTGGTACGTAGATCTCAGGCTCAGTGATATAGCAGTTCTGAAGGCCAAATTTATCTCCAGCGGCCCAGCTCAAGATAATCTCGTCAGCATTTAAAAACTCCAAAGTTAGTTGAAAACCCTTCTACACTTGATTGTGAAACTTATGAATAGGTTTTCCCTGTGCTATCAGTCATGCAAATGATAAATACTTCACAGCTATGAAAACCAAAAATATCAGAGCTTGAGCACCTTTTCAGAACAAAATATTCACTCTAGTTTTACTTGCCACTTCAGTAATCAGGGCAAAGGTGTTATATGAAAACCTTTATGTAATTCTTCAGGAAAATTAAAGATAAAAGGCTTTTTGTCCCTTACCTTCTACTCTGTAATTTATGTTCTATTTTTAAGCCGGAATTATTTCACATGGTTATTCCATTTTTTTTTAAAATGCCTGTTAGAAAGCTCTGCTACAGCAAACTGGATTTTCACAGCCTGTTAGCCAAGGGTCACGTCATAACCATAGCCCTTAAAGGCAAGGAGGAATTTGCTGCTTTAATGGACGTAAAAGTGCCAGGAATTTGTACTGTCCTGTGAAGTTTCTGCAGACGGGAACACGTGGATGCAACATGGCTTCATTTTCCTTACATGATGGTACTAGCTAATTGACTAGAATGCTTGTTAGTAAGGCGAGGCAATCTCTTCCCATTACAGTTGCTTCCTTCTTGTTGAGTAAAGTAATGCAGACCATCCCTGCTTGGTTAACAGAGGGTGGGTTTGGGGTTTTAATTCTGATCCAACCCTTGTAAGAGCCTCCATTTCCTGTGGCAAAGCAGGTGATTTAACAAATTCAAAAGCCAGATTGTGTTTTTATAGAACCTGTACTTTTGTTTGATCGAAGACTGATGTGTGAGTTAGTTCCGTGTCACAAATTAGGATATCATCTACAATTAAGCATCAATTTTGCAAAACAGAACCTTGTCAGCTGAGCAGACTCCCTCCCTGCAATGCTACTGACAGGTCAGCTGTTGTTATCTTACTTGACAGAATACATTGGTTAGAAGCTCTATACCAAGTCCTGAAACTCAGTACTCTCTTAGCAAAATATTCTCCTTTACTTAATTTTTTTTAAGAAGACAAAATATTTTAATTGTAAGTGATCATGGGAATTCTTCCGGTTTCTCCCTCATGATTATTTTAAGTTATGTATTTGCTGCTTCTGTCAACTCAGCGACAGCATCATCATCGCTTTCAAGTGAGGTCACCCTGTAGACTGTTGGGCTAGGCCTTCAAGTTGCAGATGCATAAGGAGACTGAGGACAGTGGTGAAAACTACAGCTTTTGGACCCAAATGGTACTCAGAGGTATCAACTGACAACCACTGTCACTTCTGAATACGGGCTGCTGTGCGCTGTAGATTCACACCACCCATACTGCAAATTCTGCAGTAGAGTCGACGAGGTTTCTATCGCCTAGGATACAGCTGGACTTGGATGCTATTGTATGTTACAGGCAGAACAGCATGGATCATCTTTGTCAGGCTGAGCGGCATAGTTCATCTGTCTCACAATTTCTGCAAAGAGTTCATCCACCATTGTTTTACTCTTAGCGGAAGTCTCCATAAAGGGGCAGCCCCACTCTTCGGCAAGGGCTCTGCCTTCATTGGACGATACTTCTCGCTCACTCTCCAGGTCTACTTTGTTCCCAACCAAGATGACTGGCACTTTCTCATATCTGTGAGAAAAGAAACAGAAACACAAATATTGTAGTAGTTAGCACATAACAAAACAGAAAAAATGTTGTTCAGTTTTCACTATATTCTGCTGTAAATGGGCTCTTTAGTTGCATGAACAACTATTTGCACCCTTGATCTGACACCCACCTGAGAGCATTTTTAGGCTATTCATTTATACATTTTTTAAAAAGATTTATTTGAAAGTGAGAGTTAACACAGAGAGAAGGAGAGTCAGAGAGAGAGAGAGAGAGCTTCCATCTGCTGGTTCACTCCCCAATTGGCCACAACGGCCAGAGCTGTGCTGATCTGAAGCCAAGAGCCAGGAGCTTCATCCGGGGCTCCCACATGGGTGCAGGGGCCCAAGGACTTGGGCCATCTTCTGCTTTCCCAGGCCATGGCAGAGAGCTGGATCAGAACTGGAGCAGACACAACAGGAACTGGAAACTGGTGCCCATATGGGATGCCACACTGCAGGCAGCGGCTTTACCCGCTACGCCACAGTGCCATCCCTATATATCCTTAAAAAGCAATTTGCCTTTTCAGATACCTTTGGAAAAATATTCTCAGAATTTCAGGCTAAATCTGTAGGATCATTTAAAGTTTTTTTTCATTCTAAGAGCTGTTTACTTGAAGTTCCCAGTTGATCATGTAATAAATAGTTCTAAGTAAACAAACACAATTGTCAGAATATTAGTACCTTCTTTAAGTATCTAAAACTAATCATGTTCTAGTAAGTTCCTAAACAAGTAGTAGAAATCATAAAGGATGGAAACCACGAAATATAACTACACTTGATTCCTTTATAAAACTATTAGAAATTAGCTAGATGAGAGACACTGTTTCTTTTAAGACTGACAAGGATGACACACACTTTAATCATTAGCTTTATTTGATGTTATTTCTTTTTCTTCCTAACCAAAATTGATCTGAGTTAACATATTTAGAAGAAACTCCACTGATAAAGCTAATATGTAAGAAGAAAAGAACAAAACAAGTTCCTAAATCACTGAGGTACATTAAGATGGGGGCTCCACAATGGTTACTCCACATGGGCACAACAGACATCATGGAGTAAAAACAACTAGTTTGTTTATTCACTATTCTTGTTTGCACTTGTTCTAACAAATGTAGTTAACATATTTGCCCAAGATTATCATTTTTACATTAAAGATAGTTTTAGGAGTTTGGTCGGGTGAGACAGGATTTGGATGGCATTGTTAGCATTTAGGATGCTGATCAGATAGGTAGTTAACAATCCCCTCATCCTGTCAAGATGGTTTCACTTACCTAACTTGCACAACAAATCCTATTCCCCTTAGAACCTCACTTTTCCCTTTGACACTACATCAAACCAAGAATGGTGGTCCCAGTGAGTGAGGGCATGCTCCAGGAAGTATGTCATTTAGATGTAAACCATAATGCCAACTTAAAGACGAGTGGGAGTGACATCACCCAGGGTAAATCTAGACTTTGGGTATTATCACTTGCAAAAACAAATGAACCTGGACAGATCTAATTTCTATCAAACAGCTTCAACATGAATTTATTGAATACCAACTGTACCTTTTGATTTCAGCCTTAGATCATGCTGGTAGCTCTGAACATTGGACCCAAATGTTCTTCACATCTTCTAGGACTCTTACCTACCAATATGTGTACCCCTGGCCTCAGGCAGGGCGAATGGCAGTGAAAATGAAGCTGTGTCATAAAACACCATGTAGCAGCTACTTTGCATGCAGGCTCCCTTGACGTGCTGTACAGAGGAGCTTGGCAGCCAGCTTACACTGCCGGCTGTGTCAGAACAATGTCAGTTTTTAACTTGTTTTACTTGCAAAGATGTAACTGCACTGCAGTTTTCTTATGAGTATATACATAAGAGTATGCTTTGCTTGGCAGTGAAGTAACTTTTTTATATAATTTTTTATTTATATAAAGTGAACAAATTTCATGTATTTCATATATACATATATTGGAGGATAGTAGTACTTCCTACCCTACCCTCTCTCCTGCTCCTCTCCTCCTTTTCTTATTCTTTTAATTTTTATAATGACATACTTTCAGCTTATTTTATAATCATAAGCTTAACCCGCCACTAAGAATTCAAAAATAGTAAGAAGAAAAAAACACTGTTCCTCAATGGTGAAGACAAGGGCTGTAAACAACGATCAAATCTGAAAATGTCAATTTTACTCATATAAACATGAATACAAAGGGGAAATTGTACTAGTTGAATTTAATTTCAATCTCTGTTTACCATTCAAAGACCAAAAGAGGTAAGAGGTAGGAAATCAATTAAAAGGAAAGTGATATGCTATCACTTGCTATTATTAAGGAGTAATATTTCAAGGAAAAATTTTTTAGTTTAAATATAGTATTAAGCAAGGGGTCTTCAAAAAGTTCATGCAAGATATATTATGAAAAAAGGGTGGATTTCAAGATTTTTTTGCACAAAGATAAACTTTTTAATGTTTGGTACCATAGTTTTCAAATATATATATTTAAAGATTTTTATTTATTTCAAAAGCAGAGATACAGAAAGAGAAGGAGAGACAGAGATCTTCTGCTCACTGGTTCACTCCTGAAATGGCTACAATGCTGGGACTGGGCCATGCCAAAGCCAAGAGCCAGGAGCCAGGGTCTTACATGTGGGTGGCAAGGGCCCAAGTACTTGGGCCACCTTCCACTGCTTTCCCAGGCACATTAGCAGGGAACCAGAGCATGCGGGACTTCCATGGGTACCCCTGTGGGATGCCAGCACTGCAGGCAGAGACTTAACCTTCTATGCCACAGGACCAGTCCCTTTATGAATTTTTTTTTTAAAAAAGAATTATTCATTTTGAAAGAGTTGGAGAGAGAGAGAGAAATATCTTCCATCCACTGGTTCACTCCCCAGATGGCTGCAACAGCCAGCACTGGGCCAGGTCAAAGCCAAGAGCCAGGAGCTCCATCTGGGTCTGCTATGTGTGAGGTGGAAGGCCATCTGCTGCTTTCCCAGGCCATTAGCAGGGGGCTGGATTGGAAGTGAAGCAGCCAGGACCCAAACCGGCGCCTCTATGGGACACCGCCATCACAGGTGGTAGCTTAATCTGCTATGCTACAACCTTGGCCTTCTATGAACTTTCAAAGTATCTTAGTAAGGAGGAAATATTTCTTACACTTCTATTTTCAAAGGATCTATCACATATGTGGATGCTCAAACCTTACAAATTTATTAACAGCTGTAAATACACTGTTTAAATCAAGAACTTGAATCTTGGCAACAATGTGAGTCTCAAAAGGGCAATTAGACCAGTATAAGCACAGGGCTGTATGTTCTGGAATTCAATAACTGATAAATACAGGAGGAAATCTAGTCAGTATCAGAAACCTGTAGGTTGTATCACAACTGGATTGTCAGTGGTCTTTCCTAAAATCAGGATGCTAGAAAATCAAGATCAACATCCTCACAACATTTAATGAGAACTGAGCGGAGTTCTTCAGGAAGGAAATGTTAGGTACATTTAAAAACACCAGGCAGGTGGATCAACATTAACATTTGAAGACAAGATTGCACTCTAGGGGAGGCTCTGCTTCCGGCCCTGCCCATGGGAGGCTGCAACACCTAGCAGATGTGTCTAAAAAGAGTAAGAATACCTGTTCCCATGTAACACACAAGGTTGCCATCTTCATCTCTGGATACTTCACAGAATGAGCTGCAGTAAATCATTTCTAAACTGCTCTTAAAATCTGAAGTTAAACCATCAGAGAGGCCACGCGCACAATCACCACCACATTAAAGAGGTTGAGCTTTACCAGAGATAGCGCAAGCAGGAGTAAAGCCAGAACAGAGGGGAGCTGGGAGGCTGCAGGGCTGAGCAGCAGAGACGGAATTCGCTTCTCTGAAAGCACTCGGGACATGGGCAGCTCCATGTCAATGACAGCGTAGTTCAAACACAAACTTTTTTTAAGACATATTTTACTTTATTTATTTGAAAGACAAGTTAGAGAGAGAGACAGAGACAGAAAGAGGGTCTTCCATCTGCTGGTTCACTCCCCAGTTGGCTGCAAGGGCCTAGAGCTGAGGTGATCCCAAGCCAGGAAGCAGGAGCCTCTTCCGGGTCTCTCTCCCATGTGGATGCAGGAGCCCCAGCACTTGGGCCATTTTATGTTGCTTTCCCAGACTGGAAGTGGAGCAGCTGGACTGGAACCAGTGCCCATATGGGATGCCGGCGCCGCAGGCCTGGAATTTAACCTGCTATGGGATGGTTTTAACTAAGGCTATGCTCAAAGATGCCTGACATGGCACAAAAACTAGTAATATATCAAATATTTTTCCATCTGTTCAGCACATAGGAGGGTATTTCAAAAAGTGAAACATGCAAATAAAAGTTTATTTTGGCACAAAAACTGAAATCTGTGCACTTTCCCATTATATTTTCCATGAATTTTGTGAAGATCCCTTGTAGGCATGAATTCTACTTTTTTTTGCATCATACAAACTTACCTTCTAATTCCATTTTCCACAAATATTTGTGTCCTTATATTTATTTGCTAAGACCCTCCCATGCGCTAGACACTGTTCGAGGTTCTAACGATAACTCCAGGGAATGAACGGAGATCTCTGCCCTCACAGTAACTTGTCTAGCAGAGGACACTGTCATCAACAACCATGAAGTAATTTACAGGTGTGCTGCAAGGTGTTAAGGGAGTGCAAAAGAGAAAATGAGATCAGGGCGTGGGCTGGGGTCTCACTGGGGAGGCAGCCTGTGAGCAAAAGGCATGAATCGGCACGAGCAGGTATCTGGGGAAGAGCACTCCAGGCAGGACACGGCCTCAAAGGTGCTCGAGCCTGTGGCTCTGGAGTAGAACGTGGGCCTGTGGGCGGCATCTCAGAACTTCCAGCAGCATTCCTGCAGTGTAGGGCATGTGTTCATTTCAGGCCAAGCAGAACTGAAGGGCTGGGCACTGAAGGCGGCCTCGGAAGACAGTGTGACGTTCAGGAGCCTTAGTCTGTAGTAAGAACACCCTGGCAGTAGCTGCTCCACATGGGGGCAGGGGCGAGGAGGGTAGGGGCAGTTTTTGCTCCTCAGTCCCATGTGATCTCAGGAAGTTCTCCCCTATATTTGGGCTTCACTCCTGGCTTGCACTTTCCTATCTCTGTTAACAGATCAGCCCCTTGGATGCTGTTCTTAGAACAGAGCTGAGGCTCTCTTATCTAGGAGACTAAGCACTTTGTTAGTGACTGATGGCAGTTGCTCTATTTTCATTAACGGTTTTGTGGGCTGTCTTCATTTCCTCCCTTTTCTAAACACATCATTTGGGGGAGGTGGCTGAGAAGGCAAAATTCCAAAGCCATTCAACTTATGTATTACTGTTAGTTTGTAGGAGAATCTCTTGGACATTTCCCCAACTTCAGCACACTATCCTTCCTGCTTCCTGGAAGAGCACAGCCAGAGGCAGACGGCCACTGATGCAGCTAAGTAATTTCATTTTTATAGCTGGTAGACATTTGTTTTACTCACATAAATTTCCTATTGTCTAGTGTATTCATTAGCATGATTACATATGTTAAAAATAAGTAAAACTGGTTCTTTCAAGCAGCTCTGCTTAATGTATTTAACAACATCAGTATTTCTGGCTCTGGCATTGCTTGGCTGTAGAATGTTGATGGGCTTCTCAGTGAGGTAGCTTTGTAAACATCAATGGCTCCAAAGCATCTGATGTGTTTACCAATGGATTGTGTTGCTTTCTCTTGCCTTGTAACTGTCTCAATAAACATATACATGTATGCACATGTGCCTGTATATTTTATTCTGGTGTTATCTAAACTTGGCTGATCATCTTAATCTGAAAATTAAAAAAAAAAAAAAAAAAAAAAACTGATTCCTGGGCTCTACTCCAGAGCTATAAATCTGAATCTGTGGTAGCAGAATGCCAGAGTCTATGAAAATCATATAATGGATCCGTATCTGTAAGCCCCGAGAACTGATTCTAAGGCACACCAGGGTTTAGGGATCGGGGCTTCATCTACTCCTTTGTGGCCCCAAACAACATCATAAATGCATAGCTTATGGTTTTATGGTATGGAGGATCCAGAGTCAATTCCTTCTTCCCTTCCATTAGTGACCAGTGAGACTGTAGACAGACACCACTCCTGTCAGTTTAACTGACCTTCAAGGGACTGCTCTGGAACATGTTAAAAGTTTTTTAAAAAAAGGCAACACTTCATGTGAATTTTATCATGCTCTTACTTCCTTAGTCATGAGCATCCTGAAATAATTCTCTTTGAATTCAGAAACAACAACCAGAATGGCTTTTCCACCTGGTGTTAAAATCGCATCTACTTAAGAGTCTCAAGGCAAAATGTCCAAACACTCGTGACTTCAATCACTTCCATGACACCCTTACCACATGGCTTTGGAGCATAACTCTGAATATCTTCAGTGACATGGAACTCATACCTAAAGTCAACCTCTTGTCTTTTGTCAGTTCGGTTACCTGCTGTGTTATAAAGTCAAAGTTTAAAGGTTTATTCCAATTCAAGGAGCTGTGATCTGTCCCATCTTCTCATAGGTTCTAATTCTTTTACACTTGCAACACAGAACTCTTTTCTCAAAAATGAAAGTGGACTTTCCTTCTTCTTGCTTTGTTCAAATTAAACATGGAAAACATTTTCATGAAAAAAAAAATCCCTAGGGTTAGTTATTGTGGCACAGCAGATTAAGCCACCACCTGTAATGCCAATATCCCACATGAGCACCGGTTCAAGTCCTGGTTGCTGCATCCCAGCTCCCTGCTAATGCTCTGGGAAAGCAGCATAGGATGGCCTGGTGCTTGGGTCCCTGCCACACAAATGGAAGACCTGCATGGAGTTCCTGGCTCCTTTTTTGGCAGCTATTTCGGGAGTCAAATGAGGGATGGAAGCTCTCTCTCTCCGCCTCTCCCTTTCTGTAACTCTGCCTTTCAAGTAAATAAATATCATTTTAAAAAAATCCTTAATAATTCTTCAATAGGAAAATGGAAGATATCCTTAATGTCACATTCATGAGAATGCACACTATAATGCTCTGATGTACAAATATCCTTCCAGATGACTTTTTATATAAATTATTTTTATAAACATAGGTTTATATTTTTATAAAAGGAGATTGTATCAATTAAATGAGGGGGTTTCAAAAAGTTTATGGAAATGGAATTAAAAGTTTATGTGGGTATAGAAAATTTTCAAATCCATGCACAGTTTTTTTATAACATGCATTTTTCATGAAGGTTTTTTTTTTTTTTTTTTTTTTTTGACAGGCAGAGTGGACAGTGAGAGAGAGAGACAGAGAGAAAGGTCTTCCTTTGCCGTTGGTTCACCCTCCAATGGCCGCTGTGGCCGGCGCACCACGCTGATCCGAAGGCAGGAGCCAGGTGCTTATCCTGGTCTCCCATGGGGTGCAGGGCCCAAGCACTTGGGCCATCCTCCACTGCACTCCCTGGCCACAGCAGAGAGCTGGCCTGGAAGAGGGGCAACCGGGACAGAATCCGGAGCCCTGACCGGGACTAGAACCAGGTGTGCCGGCGCCGCAAGGCAGAGGATTAGCCTAGTGAGCCGCGGCGCCAGCCCTCATGAAGTTTTTACTCTTGTATTTAGTCATTTCACTTAATATTATGGAGACTTCCATTTCAATAAATGATATGCACTATCCTAATGGCTAAGTAGTATTCCAGATTACAATCTGTACTGCTGGGTGTACCGTCAGTTAATTATTCCTTCCCTGTTAGTGCCTGAGTGACCCTCACACTAATTGTGGGCTAAAATAGCAACCTGATGAACCACACCTAGAAGTGAGATTTCCATTTCAAAGGAGTATATAAAATAAGGGTCTTTCTCTCTCTCTTGCATATCCTTTAAGCCAGAAAAAAAATTACATTTCTGCTTTACTTCATCCAACTGTATACATGCACATGCGCGCGTGCACACACACACACACAGTGGATATCTGGAAATTTAGATTAAAACCAACAGTGTTGAATTTAACAGTTTGTTTCCCCACTCTTGGGATTGGTATTTTCTAATTTTCCAATAAAATATTATGGAAGTTCTGAAGAAAAACAACTATTTGTAGCTAGGACTTGAAGGCTCCTACCATAGCCTGCTCCTACCATAGCCTGCTAGCATGAAACATCAGTACTTCTTGTCAAGATGGAAAACATAAGCTACATAAGCTTGCCCTCTCCCTTTGCACTGACATGTTTTGAAATGACTCAATATTTCATATTAAAAGGGCATTTGGTTATTTACCTTGAATAATCAAAGGGACCCACATACCTCTGCTCTGACTTACTCTCAGTTTCAGAACGCACAGTGGAGATGAACAGAGAAAGTTGTGAACAGAATGTAAAAATTGAGTTATCTAAGCTTTCAGGGATGCTCATATGAATTTTATCATGTTGTTGTTTTCCTAGTCAAAAGCAGGTTGCAAGACAATTTAATCTGAATTCAGAAGGAATCAGAAAGGCTATTCTAAGTCCTCTCCTACAACTTTCTACCCAATGTTAAAATCTCATCCCCTATGCCAGTATAAATAATTTGCTCTCACAGAAATTATTAGTTGATATTTTATAAGAAAAACAGATTCCTAATAGTTTATTTGTGATAGACAAAGTAATGATGGAAATTCAACCCCCCCAGGCATTTTAAATGTTGTATTCAAAACCCACTTTTGGACTGTGGTATGGCCAGGAAGGTGAAAACCTACTAAATCCTGCTGATTACAACAACAACAACAACAACAAAACAAAACAAACAAACAAACAAAAAAACTAAGGACAAAATACAAAAATCACTTAATAAAGAACTCTGAGAATGAAGACACATAAACAGCCCAGGGCAGCCATCAACACCTGCAGAGCACTCAGTGGTATGCTCCTTGGAGAAAGTTGGTGTTTTTAACCTCAAGACCCAGGTAAAGGGCCTGTCACCTGGGGTCGTGGGCAGTGCCAGCTGCTAAACCATCATTATAAATGTATTTTTCTGGCTAATGGCACTGAGAAAAGGATTCCCTGTAAGGTCCAAAGAGTGTGAGAGAATGAAAGAAATTCCTTTTTTGTTTTTTTGTTTTCTCTTTTAACTATCCATTTAAGATGACCCCAACTGTGAAAACTGTGTGGCAATGTATACAGCTAAAATGATGAGGGAACACCATATTTCTGGCCAGAGGACACAAAGGTGAGTTTATGTGTCCTAAGGAGTGTGGGAGGAACCCCAGAGGGAGGAGAGCTGGAGAGTGGGATTCCTTCATTCTCTGTGCACATCAACATCAATTCTTACGGACTCTGCATGAGTGGGAAAGACCCCAAGCAGAATAACAAGTTTCAGAACTAAAGCACAATTTAAACCACTGCCTAAGTCTCAGACTAGCTTGTACAAGACAGCAAAAGCTCTGAAAACTGAACTGACACTGGTACCATCTTCTGAACAAGGACAGGTAAAGTTTGCAGTTGGAACCTAAGTGAGTTGGTCATTTGTTGGGAAAAAAAATCTCCAGAGAAATAAACTAATACTAAAATGTACAATACAATCCAGAATTACATACAAAGAATCAGGAACACATGACTCATTCTAAAGGCAAAGACAATCAACACATGTGGTATGACCCAGATACTGAGACTGCTGGACTTTAAAGAAGCTTATAACCATGCCCCATGAGGTAAAAATAAACAGTTTTGAGATAAACAGAAAAATAAGATGCTCTTAGAGAGAAAGTATAAAAAAGAACCAAATGGAAATGTTAGAACTGAAAATTAGAATATTTGAAATAAAATGCTCACTGGATAGGAAGAATAGTGATGACAGAACAAAGAATCAGTGAACTTAAAAATAGATCAACAAAATTTATCTGGGGTGGGCATCTGGTACAACGTTAAAGATGTTGCTTGAGACGTCCACATCCCATTTTGGAGTGCCTAGGTTCAAGTCCCAGCATTTGCAGGCATTTGGGGATTGAACCAGTGGATGGGAGCTATTTGTCTGTCTGTTCCTCTCCCTTTCTCTGTCTCTCAGTTTCCTGAATAAGTAAATGAAAAATATATTCTCAGATAAAGGAAAATACTAAGCAAAAATAGACAGAAATGGGAAATACACAGATCCAAATCCCTAAGCATACATGAAAACATCAAACACATCTCTCAGTAATGGAAAGAACAAACAGAAAATTAGAGTATATGGAAGGCCTAACAGCACAATACTAATAAATTTTATCTAATTAACATTTATAACACACTTTACTGCACACCAGCAAACATATTTTTCTCAAGTACCTCTGAAATATGCACTGTAAAGGACCTTAATTTTGGCTATAAATAAAAATTATAACACAGAAGAGATGAAATGACATAAATATGTTATCAGTTCATAATGGAATTAAACTAGAAATCAGTAACAGAAAGATTCCTGGAAAATCTCCAAATATTTGGAAACTGACTACTCTAAATAATCCTTGGATCAAAGAAGGTATGAGGAAATGAGAAAACAAATAATTGAATGAAAAGGAGAACAGAATATATTAAAATTTGTGAGGTGCAACTAAAGCATTATACAGAGGGAAATTTATAATATTAAGTGTTTAGATTTGAAAATTAACAAAGGCCTCAATAAATGACCTGTGCTTCTATTTTCAGAAACTGGAAAAGAACACAATAAATTCAAATTAATTAGGCTGAAATAATAAGGAACAAAATCAAAGAAACCTAAAACAGGAAAACAATGCAGAAAACAAATGAAACAAAAAAGCTAGTTCTCTGGAAAGATTAACAAAATTGTTAAGCCTCTAGACAAACTGACCAAAAAAGGATGCAACAGATGAACAAAATCAGAATGAAAAAGGAAATTATTACGGAACCTACAGATATTAAATATGACTCCTGAAATAGAAAATTAGATAACATGCACCAGTTTACTTACATCTGCACTCCCCTCTTCAGGGCTGACAAAAGCTCTTCACGTTTACCATAGCATATCGAAAGTCCTCTGTTCAGCTTCTTTATCTAAATCCTAGGCCCTCATATCTAATCTAAACTTATCTCCCACAGCTTTCAAAGAGAAACTTCTGTTTCAAATTCTGTTGCCTTGCTCACGGGAGTCTTTCAGGCTACGATGGTCCCAGTGAATCAAATTCTTTTTTCCATCAACTTAATATTTTATTATTATTTTTTGAGAAAATACATTTTTAATTTATATTATAGTGAAAGGCTTAGTGGCTCTACTAAAGAAAGAGCTCAACAGATATAGTCTAGTCCAGCAGGGAAACAGTCAAGGGCTGTACACAAAATCCTGGTGTTTGGGAGGATGGGGGAAGGGAAGATGGGGTGATAGCTAAAAGCTATCACTGCTGCTTGATCTAGGGAAAAGGTAACCAGTACCCAGTACTCAGTGGCACAAATGGTACCCAGTAAGCTGGAGTCAGCCAATTCTTTGGAAACTACAAATCATCAAAACTCATCTGCTATGAAACAGATTGTTTGAATGGTCCCATAATTATTAATGCATTTGGATTTATAAGTTTAAAATTCCCAAAGAGAAAAATCTCCAGGCTCAGATAATTTCACTGGAGAATTCTACCAAATGTTTAAAGAATTAACACCAATTCTAGTTAATTTTCCAGAAAACAGAATTAGACAAATCACTCTAAACAAACAGTATTACTCTGATACCAAAACCAAAGACAGTACCAA